>NC_136908.1:17119942-17422442 GCF_949606895.1 Notothenia rossii
AAAACCTATATTCAGTTTCAACGTATACACACAGCGAAACTCAGTGGATTTGACTACTCAGCATGAAAAGGTTTGATAACATCAGTTCAGTTTTTCTATGACCTCACTGTTCAAAGCTCAGGGTTTGTGTGTGTGTGTGTGTGTGTGTGTGTGTGTGTGTGTGTGTGTGTGTGTGTGTGTGTGTGTGTGTGTGTGTGTGTGTGTGTGTGTGTGTGTGTGTGTGTGTGTGTGTGTGTGTGTGTGTGTGTGTGTGTGTGTGTGTGTGTGTGTGTGTGTGTGTGTGTGTGTGTGTGTGTGTGTGTGTGTGTGTGTGTGTGTCAGTGTGTCAGCCCCAGAGGTATAATCTTTTCCCCTTGTATTCCCGCTGTGCTTCTCTCTCTCCCAGATCTTAGCCTGTACCCCCTACTGGGACAATGAGTTTGTGTGTGTCTGTGTGTGTGTGTCCTCCCAGTGTGTGCATGTGTCAGATACCCAGGAGACAAACACCCCATGGGAACTCTGACACACACATGCCTGAAGGCCCCCAGGAGAGTGAAAAAGCAGAAGACAAAGAGACGGATTAATCAAAGAGAAAACGTTGTTTAGAATAAAATCCACTCACCTTATGTCGGTATTTTCACAAACCGTTCAGGTTAAATGCTGGATAGCTTTTGTTTGTATTAAAGTTTATGAGTAGTACTGTAGAAGAAGAAAAAGTAGCAGGCTTTTCCGGAGAAACCAATAAAGGGAGACAGAAAAAAAGAGTGCCATGAAGAGAGAACAGATGAAGCGAAATTAACAATTTCTCAGAGCTAATTGGATTAATAAGAAAGCAAAATTAATGTGGGATGATCTGCTGTGTGAGTGTTCGTGTGTGCGTGTCTATGTGAAGCAGTTGTTGGGCCTAAAGCGCGAAAATATAGAGAAAGAAATAAAGACAGATTTAGACGGACACAGAGAGGGAGAGACAGATTTGGAGAAACGAGAAAGACAAAAAGAGGAGAAGAAGAAAGCCAGGGAAACGTTCCTCCTCTCTGTCCTGGTCTGAAACTAATTGGTCCAGGATTAAAGAAGATTATATATTAAAAAAAATCAGAAAAATTATACAAAGCCCTCCACAGGTCTGGTTTCCATGGAGATAGTCCGCTGTGCAACAGTGCAACAGCAACAGGAAGAGAAAAGCTAAACCAGTTGCTGCTCTGATTACCAGAAAAAGACACAGTTTTAAACCAGTTTTAAACAAAACAGTGAAGCCCATTATCGCGCCATACAGGTAGTGAGACAGTTTTCACTTCGACACTTTTTATTCTCATGGAAAATTATGTCTTGTCTGTTATGGGTCAAATAGAATACATTTAACATGTTAAATAGTGACATCCACATGATCAGAGAAACATTAGCTCTGCAGCAAAACATTTGTTGCATTACATCTTGCCTTGTTACCTTGTGACCTTTTCCATTGAGATGAAGGGAAACATAATTTTTCAGGATCAGACATAGGGTGTAACTATTTTGACTGTTGACTGCAGCCTCAGACAGTATTTACAATAAATAAAGCATAAGTTTAGTGTTTTTAGAGGAAGTGCTGCCATCAAATGGAGTTTAATTGGTTGCATTAATCATTAAAACAGTCAGCAGAGGTTTCTTTTTCTCAAGCCACTGCACATGGCAGCAGACAACACACCAACAACCCCTTATGATATTGAATATAAGAAGTCTTTGGCATTTAAAAACTGTTGATGTCTTCATAACTATGTTGAAATGCAAAAAAGTGAGAGAGTACGAAGAGGACAGGAGAGAAAACAGAAAGCTCCTGAGGCGTCACACAGTCTGAACAAGAACACTTCTTCAAAATGTTAAACTTTAATTACTCGCCGAGACATCTTCCTGTTTCAACATCCGACCAAACACCTGCTGTTAATTAAAAACAGGCTTCTACCTTTCTAAAAGCAGCTGATACTCTCTGATAATAGTTGCTGTGTATGGATATCAGTTAAAACAGTCACAAGTGCTGCTGCAGGCTTCAGTATATTTCAGTGCTTGAACAAAGGCTTTACAACGTGTCAGCTGTTGTTTTTTCTCTGTGTGTCACGCTGCTGGTTTGTCTGTGAAATGTACTCGACTCTGCAGCAGGAAGCTTTCCTCTCCGTCAGTCTTACAGGCTGGGAGACGAGCTGACAGATCAGTCTTCCCATTCCATCATCGCCTCTGAAATATATTCTACCATCTTCAGGGTTTTGATCACAGACACGTACCTGTAGCATCTGCCAACTGACTTAGGAATCATGACCCATTTCCTGTTGTATTCTATTTCATCAGTTTGGTGGAAAGGATTTGGTTTGTTGGGGTCTTCGTTACAATGGCCTCAAGAGCTCAATACACCACATGTTCAAGTCCAGTAGGGGCAGTATGTTTTTATGAGTTTGTCCTGTTTTGTTGTGGCTAGTACATGTGCGAGAGGACAGGTGCCACATACTTGTTATTGCATTCCATGTTTATTAATCTTTGTTATGTTATAATAACGTTACCAAAAGATTACTGATTTCACCCGACACTCAAACTCGTTATAGTCTCGTTGCCCAGTTATTCACAGACACACACACACCCGGACACACACACTGGACACACCGGACACACACCGGACACACACACACACACGCACACACACACACACACACACACACACACACACACACACACACACACACACCTGGTATTTCCCTTCCCGTGCTCGGCCAGATGTTATCATTGAGATTTTGATGTAAAATCAAGTGTGAGAAATGTTTTTAATTATCGAGCCACCTGGACAGGGTTGTTGCAAGCAGACACACACACACACACACACACACACATTTATATATTTTGCATAAAATAGCATCACTCGCTATGATGCATTTTGATTGTCTTGGAATAATTCCCTGTAACCCTCAACTTTGTACATTTAAAAAACATCTAGAGTTCTCTGGCAAGAATAAATGTTCTCACCCAATCTTGTTTTGTGACATCCAAATGATAGAATTACACCAACACACACAAACGCAAACACACATTGACATACAGTACACACACTCATTGTTTCAGGTAACAGATGTTGTCCTTCTTTTGATTAAAGTCAACAAATTAAGACATTGTACTCACTCACTGCTGCAGAAAAAACACATTATTCTATAATGGGCTGTGGGGGAATACTGCAGGTTGTTTATAATCTCAATGCGATCTTAATTATTATTCAAGGGCGGCAGCAGACATTCATTCATGGTCTTTGATGATCTTCTTCAGACTGTTTCCTATTGTTGAGTCATTGCTATTATGAGAGCTTTTGAAAATCATAGTTTTGCATCCAGCCATCCATCACACATGGAGTGTTTCAGGCCACTGAGCCACAAAGAGCATCATGTTGTCGACCCCTCTCTCTGCTGGATGTGTTTCCCCTGGTCTATCCATCTTTCACAGTCTTGCTACACACTGTGCTGTCTTAGACGAATAAAAAACAATAAACTGCTTAATGCTGCATCAATGTTTGCACAGCAGCCTTGAATTTTCAAACTAAAATTGTGTGTGCACCTGTGGAACACATTTTAAGAAAAAGACAACTTGTTTTCTTTCAAGGTAATTACTTCAGGAAAATAAGAGAGTCCTTGTCAAGGGTGCATCGAAAAGCTTTCGGAATATTCTTGAGTCAAAATACCAAATCTAAATGCGAACAACTGATAAACTCTTTTTAAAGGGGGCCTTCTTAAAAAGTAAGACCTTCACAAATGCTAATATAAAGTTAAAATAATTTCAAAAGAATAAAAGAAGACAAAGTAAAAAAGAAATTGCAGCAGTAGAATCAAGATGAATGGCAATAATTATAAACAAAGTGATAAAGTATAAATTATATAGTAATGGTTAAAGAAATAAGACGTTCAAAATGTGTTATAGTCAAACCATTGTTTATGAGATAGAGATATTTGCAGTGTATTAATGTAGAAAAATAAATCGTTGGCAAAGTATTTCAAAAACATTGTTTTTATTAAGACGTTAAGTGCTTAATAATGTTCAGCAGTGGTAATACAAATACACCCTACATGAAATAATCCACATACTGAAATCACGTGACTGTATTTGTTCTTCTTCCTTCTCATTTCTTAACCGAAAAAGTCCTTGAACTTCTGAAACGCACTTTTCTCTTGGCCATTACAGAGTTTTGACTGACAGCAGTCGAATTCGAAGTCAGCGAGGGCGTATCTGACGGCCAGAGTCATGAAGTCACAGTCTGCGTACGTCATACACGAGGTGTAGGTATTTTCTGAGGGGAGAGTGAGAGACAAAGCATTAGTCCTTTGTGCATTACATTCATTGTAACAGATAACAAGAAGACGAACAAACACAGCAAAGCACTATCATACTCAAAATTGTTTGTGTGTCATTAGTTTTTGTCAGATCAAATGTGTACATTTTTGCCAATTTATGCCAGGAAATGAACAGCCACAAAATACATTTAAAATGCCAGTAAAATATTAAGTATGTCCCAATACATAGTATGTCAAATTCAGCAGCATGCTCTTCTGCCCGTCCTATTGTAGCACAAGGGTCAAAGCTCAATGTGTAATGTTATGACAGAGTAATATTTTCTAAAGTAGAATATCCCAGTGTTATGTACTGTACAGTATATTGCATGCACAAGCCTGACTTTGTTATGGCAGTTGCAGCACATATTATTGGAAATAAGGAAAAGTACACAGTTAGGAACGCAGCCCATGTGTTGGAGAATAACAACAAATAAACCTTGAACCTTTGTTCAACAGAAAAGAGGTGTATTTTGGTTTCTAATTCAAAAAATATGTTTCCACACCGACCTGCATCATGACAGAAATATTATGTTTTTTTATCATTCAAATCGTAAATGTAACTTTTTACCATTGTTTCCTGAAAGTAATAATCTTGAAGATTTTCATTTATATAAATGTCTGACGATTGAGGTAACACAATGGTGAGTGAGAGCCTGCAACACTGATGAAAGTATTGCAATATGTTTCTGTGGCAAAATGTATAGACAAAATATTGTTTTGAGTTACTGCTAATGCAAACAAAAAGCCATTTCCTACTGCTACATCTTTACATTTAAAGCATTCAACCAAGAAAACGCAACTTTAAAGTGGACCTATCATGCTATATTTGAATAATATATTGTAGGGCCATACCTATCTAAAACATGTCTGTGATGGTTTTTTATCAAAATACCATGCATTTTAGCCATGCCTCATTTCGTTCTATTTGCTCTTTTTTAGCCCTGTTTTTGCAAGGGCTGATTCTGTGAGAAGTCTTCTTCGCTGCTTTTGCGGCAGACTAAAGCGCCACTTACAGGCCTGGCATATGTTCTACAGCGTCTCCAGCGCTTTTGAGCGGCAATGGCCGTGGCCCAACCCCCCATTCCACTGATAGGTGGAGAGTTGCCCATATAGGCGGAGCACCCCTTTTCTGAAGTCAGACAAATTCAAATCTGTATCAGTCTGTATCAGCTCCGTTGCAGCCCCGTTTTTAGAGATTTGGGTATGGAGGAAAGGAGAGAGGGTTGTGTTTTCTGACACTTGGTGGGTTCCCTGATACACCGGGGACACATATTCATGTATAAAAGACGTACTAAAGTGCATTTTGCATGATAGGTCCCCTTTAAATATGAAGTAGTCAAATAAATGCAAAATGACTTTCCATTCAGTTGAATTTTTGCCGGACTATTTTATGACAAAAGATTGCTTTGCTGCCTTCAGTATTTCATGACCTGTAGTTTTAATCTGTATTTTTCTGTTATGTTTTCTAATCCACCAAATATTTAACAACACTTACCACCACTGGTGAGTTTGAGGCAGCTGTCCTGTCCCTGGTTACACTCCAGTTTGGCGGCACAGCTGTTGGAGGAGCCATCAGGGCAGGAGTAACACTGGATGGAGAGGCCTGGACAAGAGAGGGATCAAAAGGATTCAGGATTTTTAGTAAAGTTTCAGGTGGAACAGTCAGTGTTTTGTGAATGTGAACTCATCTCCCATGGTCATGTTCCTGAGATAAGAAATGTTGAATCAATATTTTCGTATAACTCTTGCCAAGAAAGCGAATAATAACACATTTGACCAGATGTTAACTATCTCTTAATGTCAGATATTGGAGGTGTCAGCCAAAATGTAAGTAAATGATACTTCCTGCTAAAATTATAATAACAACTTACTGTGACGTCTCAATAACAAAGCAAATAAATCCGGGAGCTTTTATCCCTGAAAATAAAATGCTTCTGACATTTAGTTTTTCATACATTTCTAGACCTTTGTCAATAAATCAAACCAACACGTAACAACACAATTGTGCACAAAGCAAACTGCTAACCTGAGACATCATGATAAATATTATGAATACATATTTCTCACTGACTCTGCATAGTGTGAAGCACATGATGCAAGAAGAGAACATGCAAACTGCACATTGATCTGCCAAAAGATCTCCTCAGGCTGATGGTTTTCTATCTCTCTGACTTAGCCCCACTTGGCTGCGCTCTTCATGAGTAAAAGCATTAATGAAAGCAGTACTGATTCCTTCTGCAACCCTTTTTTTTCTTACCAAATCCAAACATTGCAAAGCTGACAGCGAGGCACAACACCACAGAGCTCCTCATAGTGACTGAAAAAAGTCTGGAAAAAAGCTAAAATAAGGAAAATATCACAATAGCGTTACAGCTGGATTAAGAGAAGGAAATAATTGTTGAAGTGAAAAAAGGATAATATTTGCAAAAACTCAAATAAAATATGTGAAATATGTCTTAAAATTACAAAGCAGGACAGATATAAATATGACATAACCGATACAAAATGTGTCATTTGGCAGTAATTAAACTATCTATAAACATTTTCTCCACTAATGTTGGCCTTGCAGTCAAAGAACACTTACCTCTAGATGTGAGGGAAATGACCTTCAGCTCATAGAGAAGAGGCTTTTGTAGCAGCATCGACAGGGTAAGTAAACAAAACATTTGTTTGGGTTCAAAGTCTACTGTATGTTCTGTTTTGATCCCGGCGTCAATAATAATGGCCAATAAAGTGCCCTGTCCGTATAAAACAGAGACATTTTAAATAGATTTAAGAAATGTTTTTAATGTATTTTTCTTTAGAAATGTCTACCAAGTAAGTTCATTCAATGTTTTTTATTTCAAAATGGACACAGGACTCACTCGAGGGTAAAAGGACGTTTTTAATTAAATATTACACAATCACGATTATTCAACTTGTGGAAAAATACAGAAATCTGCTCTTTAACCTATTAGGAAATAAAAGTGAGAAACAAGCAAAGAGTCAAGGGAGAAATGTAAGAAGAAAGCTTTAAAGAAGAAAGGAAAGAGAGGGAAAGTAAATGAACTGTCTTGATAGGTGAGTAGGAGTAAGAGGAACTGATGGAAAACAGAAAATAACGACATACTAAAGGAAGAAATCAAACTAAGTTTTTGGGCCACCTTTCACAAGTTGCAGCATATCGTGATAGTTTGTTGCAGATTAATGTTTAATGGGATATGGAAACATGTTGATGCAGTTTATACAAATCCACTCTGCCTGAAATGTGGAGCTACATGCTGCAAGCTGAGAAACTGTAACTGCTGCAGGGTTTGCCCTCAAAGTCAGATAATGTGTCATATCTCTGTCTATCAAAAATGGAGATGAGTCAGCACATTTCAGCTGAGATAGAGGCTTACATTAATCAGTGTAAAATGTACCGACTTTATACCAGGTTTATACAGGAGAAAAAACAACAAACAGTGGGCAGGGACAGATGGCACACTGGGTAAAAGCTGTATTAAATTACATAAAATAACAGAAGGTATTAGAGTAGAAAGCATTATTAATCTAAGAGACGTTGTTACTTTCCTAAACACTTGATATCTGCACTGTATATAGTCAAGAGACTGAGAGACTACCTATAGTTGTTCTTTGTTGGCAATAAGAAAAATATAAAATAATGGCAACTTTATTGTAAAAAAAAACTCAAATCAGAGCAGAACTAGAAAGAAGTGCTCGTCATTTGAGTGTCTTTGTTAATTAGAACAATATGTACTTATATTTCACAAGACAGGTCAACAAATGTACAGAAAGAAATCTATTTTGCAGTGTTTTAACTGTTAACGATGAAAAGTGCCAGGAGAGCAGTTTTTTTATTAAGAAATGTTCACTCCATAAAAGGACTCAACCTCCCACTGCTGTCAGCAGCGACACAGGTTTTATGTCAATAAACATTCAATCGGGACTGAAACTCTCCTCCGGGTGTTATGAGTTTTATAATCCTGAATTCACATTAAGTCTTATTTTTTCCTCCTCTCTTGCTGCACATCATTCTGCGTTTCAGAGCCCGCTGAAGGCTTGAAATCAGTGTTCAGACAAACACACACACATACACACACACACACACACACACACACACACACACACACACACACACACACACACACACACACACACACACACACACACACACAAACACTCACACACACACACACACACACACACACACAAACACACACGCACACACACAAACACACAAACACTCACACACACACACACACACACCCACACACACACACACACACACACACACACACGCACACACACACACACACACAAACACTCACACACACTCTCATATACATGCACAAGAAGCTTGAAATGAGAGTTCATGGTTCAGTTTTTCCACCCTAAGTATTTCCTTTATGGACTTGCCGCTTCTTCAATCAGTTTAAGCGTTGGTGCTTATATAACAGTAGAGATCATGTCATTGTGAATAATAGATAAGAGGATATTATAACCTGTAAAAAGGTTTAACAGAACACAACCCTTAAAAGTGGGCCTGACCTACAAGTGATAATCAATTAAAGGGAATCATTTGATGAGGGAATGCAGTCAGTGTCATGTTTAATTCAGAGAAGTTTGAAGAATAATCGCGAATCATTTTTCCCAGGGGGAAGCCCAACATTTTTTCAAAGCGGTTTAAATGTCGCCATCTGAAAGCAACGTGACTTTGCTTTGCCATTGGAGCTATTGAGGCTAATGACTGGCTGTCCTGCTGCTCATTACTTCTTGTCTGAGGCCGGGGCTAAAGGCTGGTGTAATGAGGCAAACCAGGGCTTTCATTTCTTTCTGGTGTCGGCTAAAAGTGGATTTCTTCTTTGTGCCTCTGCAGGGCTCACACTCAGCCTACATAGATGTTTACTACAAGCAAGACGGGATACTTGTTTATTTAAACGTTAGGAAAACTGTTGACACCCATTACTCGCTGTGGCATTATGTGATTACAATTGAGATTTTCTTCAACACAAAATGTAGCGAAATCATGACATTTATTAAAAGCAAAAACTCTTTGGCCACCAATATGTAAACATTTATAAGAGATCCTTAAAAGTATTAACAGCAAGTTACAGCCACATCTACAGGACATGCTTCATAGCTGAATCCAACACAACATATCTGGATCTGCTGCATGGATTTTGATGAACAAATATTCATTAATCTGCAATTTCATATAAGGATGAAGCTAATTCAATAGCGAATTAATCCAACGTTACGTTATAAATGTAAATAGTGTCACTTTGAGGACCTGTCTAGAAACAATTGCTAAGCTGTAAATGAGCAATGGCTGTGCTGGGCATAAGTTTAGCTAACAAACCAAATTCCTATTCATAGTTTTCCATAAAGAGCAAAAGCAAAACATGTATTTTGGAAAACGTAATATTAAGTATTAAACATATTAGCACTGAATACCTAACACAACGTGTTTTCTTTACCAGAGGAATAGTTTGACATATTAGGAAATGATCGCATTTTTTTTTTACCAAGAGTTCAATAGAAAGATTGATATGGATCTCATGTCTGCAGGTTACGTTAGCCATAGCTTAGCATAAATGGCAATGTGAAACAGCTAGCCTGGCTGGGAAAAAATCTATACCTTGCCAAACATTGGCTAGTGGAGAAAAAAACTGAAAACTGGTGTTTTTGTGAAAGTATCCACATTTCCTTTGGCGTCATTTTCTTCTTATTCTTTCTTGCCCCCCTTTACTTCATCTGCTGTTCCTCACATTAACTCTATTTTCATTCGCTCTCTTTTGTTTAATTTTTTTCTTTCAATCTCCCTCCATTCCTCTCTGTCATTCTCTCATTTCCCAGTCCACTGAGTTAAATATGGGAAAATCAAACCAATCAGGCCATGACATGGTTATTATTTTTAAGTACTGATTTTTCTAATTCCCTCCCTCTCTCTCTCTCTCTCCATCAATTTTTGTTCCTGTTCTTCTCTTGCTCCACCTCTTTTTAAATCCCTCTCTCTTTCTCAATCAGTATTCTGTCCATCTGCGAGGAAGAAAAACTTCAACACCGTAAGATTTAAACCCATGCATTAATAAATAATTAACATTTGACCATTTGTGTGAGTGTGTGTGTGTGTGTGTGTGTGTGTGTGTGTGTGTGTGTGTGTGTGTGTGTGTGTGTGTGTGTGTGTGTGTGTGTGTGTGTGTGTGTGTGTGTGTGTGTCTGTGCGTGTGTGTACGTGTGTGTACAGGATTCTCAGGAAAAAGCTTACTTACCATGAATTTAGACACCAAATATATGCACTTTCACAAGTGTACTCCATAAGAAACCCTAAATGAAAAGAGCATCCTTAAAAACTACATGTATTATGCTAATCATGCTCCAACTGTGCAAAGGTACTCACCTCTTTCGGGGATTGAAACACACTTTAGAGCTCTCCCTGTTGAGCTCATTTAAAGCGAGCATGGGTATTTATAATGTTCAATATCTTTTGCTGATATGTCGGACTGAATATTTGGCAAATGATGCAGAACCACAAATTTTTCCACCATTCAAAACAATGATAAGAACAATACATTATTTAATAGCTCTCCGTACAAGTTATTAATGTCTTTCTGCAGCCTATTTCAGCATCCTGTAATTTGTGTGATTAAGATTTTCTGCAAGAGACTCATTTTGCAAAAAAAAGAAATCACCCATTCCCAAGGTTATGTCATCTTTATACACCAGCATATGAGACACCAAGACAAGTAAGGACACATACTCTCAGACATTTGGATCCCAATGGGCCACAGTTTCTAACTGGCACGGTCATTTTCCGGACACTGACAATTAAGCAGTGTACCTACTCTAATAATTAGATAGGAAGAAATAGTGTCCTCATTAAGGACGTAATTAACTCAATCAATGAACGCTAAAGAGCACCAAATTACCAATTAAACCTCACATATATGTACAGTATGTGAACTGATAATGTGTGTGTGTTTGAGAGGGGGAGTGTGTGTTTTGATTAGCTCGTGGTCGGGCGTGTGAGGGTTAGCACGGTAAATGAATAAATGCATGGAGGAGAGAGAGAAAAACGCCATAGGTAGCATAATTATCTGGAATGACCTGAGTGTCCATGCATGTAGGACATACCTCTCTCTCTCTCTCTCTCTCTCTCTCTCGCTCTCTCTCTCCCCTCTCTCTCTCTCTCTCTCTCTCTCTTGTTTTATTTTCCCTTCTCATGTACTCCCTCTTTCTTTTTTGTGCTTCTGGACAGAAATACCTCAATAACTCCGTTATCCCTTCAATGTCCCTATTGTTTGAGGCAAATCCACGTCTATCGCTGACTTCATCTTACCATCTATCTGGACAAGGACAACGAAAACTTGAAGTTCAGTTATCTTACAAAATACATCGTTACTACGAGGTGAGTTTAAAAATTTGCCATTTTCCAGTGAAATAAATGCATCTGGCTTGAGACCAAAGATTAATTTGAAGATGTACAGATCTGTGCTCATTGTGTTTTATTCAGACTGCCGGTAAAAAGAACACTACCTTCAACCTTATATATAAACTATGGCCTTATCTGGTAGCTCTAAATCTTACATCTAATTGACTCAATGGATCATAAACGATGTACTTTATGAACTAAAAAGAGTGTGTCTTTGTGTGTGCATGCTTGAGTGTGTGTGTGTGGTTTACCAATATTTGGTATTTATTCCCAGAGCTCCAGGAAGCACAACGGGAGGTCTTGCTTCAATCACATGCCCCCTATGTGTGTGTGTGTGTGTGTGTGTGTGTGTGTGTGTGTGTGTGTGTGTGTGTGTGTGTGTGTGTGTGTGTGTGTGTGTGTGTGTGTGTGTGTGTGTGTGTGTGTGTGTGTGTGTGTGTGTGTGTCGTCCAGGGAACATATAACTGGATTAGCCGTCATGCTTTTATTTCTGTAATGGAAACATCAGCCTTAGAAAGAAAGTAGGGCTGAGGGAAGGCAGCGAGTGTTCAAGACAGTTGCAGTGTGTGTGTGTGTGTGTGTGTGTGTGTGTGTGTGTGTGTGTGTGTGTGTGTGTGTGTGTGTGTGTGTGTGTGTGTGTGTGTGTGTGTGTGTGTGTGTGTGTGTGTGTGTGTGTGTGTGTGTGTGTGTGTGTGTGTGTGTGTGTGTGTGTGTGTGTCCAGGATGCTCTCTGTTTTCTTCATCACTGCAAGTGGTGACTGGAAGAGAACTATTTGTTTCTTGAACCACATTTTCCAGACAAAGAACAAACACTTACACAAAACAGTATTTTTGAGAAGTAATTAAGTAACAGAAAAGAAAAAGTCAACAGTTCACCTTTTCTTATGCTTTCATGTTGTTTCTGTTTGTTCCATGAGACACAAAAGACTTGTTTTGCACTGAAGATTTTCATTGAGCAACATGTTCCTCCATTCTACAGTAACAGTTATGACTGTAATAGACTTACTATTTTGTTTGGGAAAAGTTTTTGGTTTTTTAAGGCTGTAGAATTGATTTTTTGAACATCAATTGATTTAGGAGAAGGTTTTTTTTATTAGAGAATCGACTGAAGAGAGAGATGGCAGAAAAGGAGGCGACCATCATACACTGATTCATTTATATATTTGTACTTTTATTTTAAAAGAATATATTGCAAACTTTCTGACAGATTTGAGAAAGTGTATTATTGTACAATTGTTGGTTACAGGTGTAGATTACATTTTAGGGGAAAGTTATGTAAGACACATGGAACTGTATTTAATATTTTCAATGTGCTTCCAGGTATAAAGGTTGATTCACAAGGCACCATACATTTGTATATGTAGATCCTGAATTGATTTTCCCTTTTTGATATCTTGTTCACTTCCATTATGCTGATGGGTAACATATGTTTGTTTACATCAGGTCTGATTTAATTTACAAGTTATTTTTGATATTACACTACAAAAAATTGATATACAGTGACAAAATGTGTGTGTGTGTGTGTGTGTGTGTGTGTGTGTGTGTGTGTGTGTGTGTGTGTGTGTGTGTGTGTGTGTGTGTGTGTGTGTGTGTGTGTGTGTGTGTGTGTGTGTGTGTGTGTGTGTGCGTGTCATATGATGATACAGTGTTGGACTTGATGAATGTGTATGTTGAGAACATCTACAGGTTTGCATGACAGACAATGTAACAGAGGGTGACATGTAAAAGCAGGTCACTGGACAGTGTGTGTGTGTGTGTGTGTGTGTGTGTGTGTGTGTGTGTGTGTGTGTGTGTGTGTGTGTGTGTGTGTGTGTGTGTGTGTGTGTGTGTGTGTGTGTGTGTGTGTGTGTGTGTGTGTGTGTGTGTGTGTGTGTGTGTGTGTGTGTGTGTGTGTGTGTGTGTGTGTGTGTGTGTGCAGGGGCAGATGTCTGGGGTCCCATGCCATCAGGAAGCATGTGTGTGCGTGTGTTGCTGTCTGTTCATGTGTGTGAAGTGATGTGCAGCCAATCAACTCAATATCCTCCCTTCAGTGGTTTCTAAGGCCGACGGCGAGCGACTGTTGACGTGATTTCAGTTCAGACCTGAAGCAACAGCAGAGGAAGTCACAATCTTTTACTCTTACCCGACTAGATATGAAACCAAACAATGCTATATTAATTACGGCTATGGATTTATGAGTTTGTTGAGACAGGGAAATAAACTGGTGGGTCACCCATGTGTAGGCATATAACAGAAGAAAATTAGGACAATTAACTGAATAGATACTGTTGCTTCTCATTTAGTCAAATAGCGATGAGTAATGATTCCTCTGATTTTGTTAAGCTGGTTTTTTTATTTTGTGCAATTATAAAGTTATGAAAAGTCATTATAATATATTTTATAAAAGTATGTTTTTAACATTTAACAGTAGCAGACTACATTTATAGAATAATATGCAAAAAATATGGATTTCCATTGGAAAATAATTATATTCAACAGAAGCAAAAACATCCCTTTTTTGTTTCTTAATAAACTGCTATTTATAGCTATTGAGCTGTGACACACTAAAAACAAGCAAGTGATCAGCACAACATAAAATAATTAACCTAAGCATAAAGCTAACAGCTAACATCTGTTATCAACCTAAATAATAAAATAATACATTTTGGCTGAAAATCTATTAAACGTTTTTTTATTCTGGGATTTACAGACGTTTCACGGGACAGCAGCTTCACAGAGCAACTGCACCACCTGGTGGTCAATACAGTAAAACACACACACACGCACAGTTATATAGAGGAGTTCCAAATGTCTTTATTTGGGATAATAGCGATCATAGGGACTTAATTATAATCATGAAAAGACTGTTGTCAAGGACATATTTCGATTAAGTCAGTCCATTGGCCTCGCTTCTGCAGCCCTGTACCATATAATATGACTCTTTTATTACTTTTGTATGACATAATGAGTTTATTTATTGTTATTACTGTATTCTTCAGAGCTTAAGTTTACATTGTAAGACTAAAGCAGGACTTTAGGTCTACCTTTAGTGTTAAGAGCTATTCTATGAAGTTGAGAAACATGTGATTTCTCAATGAAAACAACCCAGTGCTTAAACCCTCGTGAGTGACAATAATCTACAAACTCTATTATATGTCCTTTAGACTTTATATTTCAGTTCGTTTACTCCTCTGAAAGTATGTTTCCAGATGATTTTTCTGAAATACTTTCTAGGAAAAGGGAGAAAAGTTGTTAAATTGGTGGCATGTTTGTGAAAGATACTTTTTCAGGAATTAATAATTTCTCAATGAAAGTTATTGATTGGCAAATTTGGCAAAGTATACCACGGTTTCTATGGAATAATACCAATGGCTAATATTGTGAAAAACTAGGATACGAACCAGGTTTCTGAAATATGGATAGGTGTCAACACATAATCAGGATGCTCACGTGCATGTAGGCTACTGTACAGAACCACAGTGGAAATGTTTGACTCCTATTGGCTACAAATGACCTTCCATACATAATATGGTCATCATCAGCATAAAAGTTGTCTTGTTTTTAAAATATCTAACATTGATTAAAGATGCATCTAAAGCAGGTGAGCAAAATTATGCAAAATAAACCAATCCTGAAATCTGATTTTGTAGCCTATTCCTATCGGTGTGCAGTAGAGGCCTGCTCTCCCCTTTACAGGTGACAAAGGGTTTCAGAGAAAGGTATATGACAGAGCCATCTCAGCCAATCACAATCCAGGAGCTGTGAACTTGCAGAGGTTTCAAACTGATAACGGCTGTGAGCTGAGCTCTTTTCAGCTCAATGTGTCTGTAGAAATACATAGGGACGGAACCAGCCTCCCTGTGTCTGTTTGATTCTTTTTAATTTATCCATTAATATAACATTTGTTCCTAAGAAAGTTTAAAGATGTATTCCTCCGCGCTGCTGATACTTGCCAGTTTGGGTTGGTTTGGGTCTGTTTCTGGGTCTCCCGCCGTGGGGGAAGCGTACGCGGCCGTGCTCAGCATCGTGTCTCCCGGACAGGAGTATCTGACAGAGGAGTCCCTCGGCTCGGTCTTTAATACACTCGAGAAACGTGTGCAGTGCAGCGAAGTGTCGTGTGGAAAGGTGAGTTTTATTAGGCTTTCCTCCGCAGTCAGGTTAGAGCCAAGTGTTTGCCGCAGTGTGCAGAGAAAGGTCGAGGTCCAAGTTACTAACTGTTACTGCTTATCCACAGCCACCATGTTAATAGTTTTTAATGGATTAAAAATATAAATTATCATATTTTATTCAATTAATCGATTGAGGATTGAATAATTGTACTGGTTTTGGCTGAAGCCAAAGCCTTTAAATATCTAGATCTGTGTTTATCACAATTTAATTATTTAATTATATGTGATTTTTGTTACAGGAAGGCCTAATAGATGGATTGTGTGTGCCGTGCGCACCTGCTTTTTCGCACCTGCGATTATAAAACCTTTATCTGAGGTCACTATTTCGGATATATTTGTATCACACTTTGATGTAATTGTAATTAATACAAAATGTTGATACTGATGAGGAAGATGATAATTATAATTATGTTTGCAGTTCCTATTTCTATTTGTATTACAAATATAATGATACATTTTTAGGTTTGTCAGCACATTCAGACTTTGCCATGTAATATGGAATTGACTGAATATCGCAAATAAAATTAGAGATTTATCCTTTTATATTTCTCAGTGGTTATTATTATTTTTATTATATTTTTCTTTTGAGGCATTATGGCTCTGCTTTGTTCCAATGCAGTCATAATGTAATATTCAGCTTTCAGTCACGTTATTAGGGCAACCTTTAGACTAATAGGACCCGTATTACTTAAAAGACCTCAAATAGAGTAATACTGTGCTTTAATGTAGTAATGTAGCTTCTGCAATGTATGTGTATGAAATTACAAAATGATTCTTCTGAATGGTAGAACTAGTCCTATTTCAATTTTTAAATCTGACTAAAGGTATAAATAATATGTTTTCAAATACAAACAAAAGGATAACTCTATAAATAGGTAATTCATATTTGTACCTCTAGACCACTACTTATATAAAGGGCGTTGTTTGCAGGACACTTTATCAGTGTGAACAGGAGTGAAGTCCCTGAACTTCCTAAATGTCATCTGTAATCTGCGTGACTGATAAATGTCAACCTAATCTGG
This sequence comes from Notothenia rossii, assembly GCF_949606895.1. Taxonomy (NCBI): domain Eukaryota; kingdom Metazoa; phylum Chordata; class Actinopteri; order Perciformes; family Nototheniidae; genus Notothenia; species Notothenia rossii. Next base: position 17,136,840 of record NC_136908.1, read on the forward strand.
TGGCTGTTGGTGAACACAACGAACAAAGACAATGGCTTGGATTATAGCACACTGTATTTTACTAATAAAGAACTGACATCAAATGAATTTGACAACCGCTTGTTATATAGGTTACCAAGTGTTCTAAAAAGGTCATTAAAACCTTTAAGAGGTTCAGTAAAATAATAAACCCCATTTGACCTACCGTAAAAGCCTTAAATGTCATGTCAACTGTTTGACCTTGTATTTTAATAGATGTGGGTCAACCACAATCACTTAAATGTATTTTCCCCTACCTGTACTGATATTTATCAATCTTCCCCACCTACCATTACAATACAACTGAGAAAGAAAAAAAAATTGTGTGTGTGTGTTTCTCAAAGCATTGAAAAATAAATAGTTTAAGTTTTCTTTAGTTAAAATTGCAAAAGAAGCTGAAGTCTCAGAGATTTTAAGACAGATTCATTGGGACACTGTTCCTTGAAAACAACTTTTTCGACCGAAAAACCAAGATGTGATTAATCTGTATGAAAATATGTGAAAGCCTGGGAAATATATATATGAAACTGCAGTTTTTAGGTCAGGATGTATCATTGTCAGGCTACATGGTATATTGATTTATATTGTAGCCAGCTATACCTCTTGCTATCTGAAAGAGATGTGCCTTATGAAAAGCAATAAAAGCTGCTGATATCCAGGATTGTTACATTGTGGTTGAAGAATTGTGCATATATATCTCTCCAAATTAATATTTTCTTGTGTTTGGTTGAATCTTTAAGTGATATGAATAAGCTATGTAGTAGTAACATAAAGAAGTTAATCTTAAACTTTTTTCTATATGTGTTTTTTTGTTGTTCACTGAAAATAACGGACATAGCTACTTCATTCTTTCACTTACCTTCTTCTGTGTTTTTATTTGTGCGTAGTGTGATTTAACAGATGCCGTTCACCAGCTGATCAGCAATGGAACTGGAAATGCCATCAGTGTGTCTCAGTTCACTGATGTGGCTGCCGGGTGTGTGCTCTACCTCTCCTCCCCCGGCCTGGTGTGCAGCGCGGTGAGGCAGGGGAGGTGGGGAGAGGAGGCCGAACGTTTCCTTCATGAACTCACCCATCAGGAGCACCAGCATGGAGACAGCGGGCCTGACCAGGAACATCAACACGAGCACATAGACGTTCATGCATTAAAGGTGCTGCTTCAAAAGCTTCATCACCAATATGTGCCCATGGAGAGTGAGGTAAACATACAACAAAGTATTTAAAAGTCTACTATATTCATTATATTGTATTGTAAATAATATTAGTACTGGTTTATTATCGCCGTCTAATCTTTTGCTCCTAACAAGATTATAAACACAACAGCAAAGACTACTCAACAATTACTGTCAAACCCTTGAGGTGACCCTGACCTGGACTTACTCAAGACTTCACTTACGCAACTATTAAAGAAGGATATATTACTCTAGATAAATGACTTATCTCAGCTCTGTTTTGAGGTGATGCCTGAGGACATGCTTGCCGATTAAACGTCACAAGCAAAAAAGGTTGGGGACAAGTGAATAAACGTAACAGCTTTACATGGTTTACAGGAACTGAAGACCATAATTAACTTTTTCTTTTAAACTAGAGAGACAGTTTTAAAAATACCTTGCTTTCTAAAAAATGTCATTCATTCAAAGAGGAACATCATCTCAGTTGTTTTTTATCTTCAAGGGAGTGTTATAGTGAGTTCATGGCAGCATTTATCACTCGACATATCTTATCATACCGGGTGATGCAGTACACCGACTAGGCTTTGCCCTGTACTCAGCCACATCACTGTAGCAACTGTCAGCATGATGGTTGGTTACTGCTGTATTATATAAACTGAAAATGTAATGCTAGAAATGATACGAGAAACGTTGTAAAATAACTCTGTTAAGCTGTTTAAGTTATAACTTACAGCTTAAGGTAACATCATTGAAAGATCTCATTAAAATCAGTGATTCAAATCTCTTTTGTTGTTTCCATACCTTCTTTCTTTGTCTCCCGTATAATTATGGTAACCAGAGGTGTGTGACGGCCAGTGATATCATGACAGAGGTCAGTGCATCCCCAGCAGAGAAGGGACAGGAAGTGGGGGCAGTTTTGGGTCGCGTCCTGTACCACGCCTTGAGAGGTCACTGCTTCATCAGCCGGGCCCTGCCTGAGGAGAGCTTCTTCATGGATGACATCATGGAACGCCTGGGGTCGGAGAACTTCACTGTCGAGGGTAAAGGTCCTTCAGAAACACAGAAACACATTCAGGTCCACATATAGTGATAGAAAAACACATACACTGTAAATAGAGCTTTAAATAAAGATTTATTTTATGTTTTTAGAAGTTCTTTTAAGGGTTTCCGCAATTTAAGCTTAAAGCATATTACCGTTATATTGTCTTGAATTCAATTTCATAGGTCTTTTAATCTACTGTGGAATTAACAGTAGATAATAAAGAAGGTCAATACAAATAAAGGTTTGCCTCTTTAATATAACATCTAAGAATCATTTCTGTCATATATTACTACTATATTATTTGAGCAATAAATGCATGTAATTCAAGTAACTTTAGCACTTATTTTCCTGTTTATATTTCAGTATTTCAGTATGACTGCAAAATAACAATACCGCTTTATGCTGTCTTAGGAAGTCTGAAAATGTAGTTATTGAATCATGCAGGAACTCTGATTTTGTCTTTGGATTTGTATCTAGTGATTTAATTTCTGTTCATGAGCACACATCATGGTTATTTTCTTGATAACATTAGGGAAAGTCTTTTTCTCAAAGCCATTTTAATTCTTGAGATGTTTTGCTGCAATGTGTATTGTGTTTGTGATGTGTAGATTTGGAGGCTCTCATGAAGAGTCTGAAACTCGGACCTGACAACCAACATCAGCACGAACACGGACACACAGACTCACATGCTGATCACGATCATAGCGGTTTCAGACGGACGAGGAAGAGCGGACATACACGTCACGAGGGCCATGCAGGAAACACCATCTGGGATAAGGTAAATATACCAATGTACTGAAAAAAAAATGTTTAGGAGAATGATCAGCCAAACTTACAACATAGCTGATTTTATATGCATTTGATATGAGCAAATGTCATTGTTTTCATTCATAATTGCAGATGATTCATGGTAAAGTAAATGTTGTGGACACATGCATCATGTTAGAGCTAACACTACAGTTTATCTTAACCCTTTGTGTCTCAATGTTTCTCCAGCTGTGTCTCTCAGCTGAAGAGCTGGTCTTGATCCACAGCCTGGCAGAGAACAGCTCTGCCCCCCCCGGTCTGGGTCAGACCGGCCTGGCTCGGCTCAGCCCTGCACTGGTCCAGCAGATCCTGAGCGGAGCCTGTGCAGAGGTCACTGACCCTCTGACACATGATGAGCTCACCGTGACTGAGAGTGAGTGTGCATGTTCTCAAAAACCAACAGGGATCTTGCTTTCATCTGTAATTTAAAAAACTTAGAAAAAACAAGAATAAAGTCGCACTTCAAAGTATTCTCAGGTTGTTACAGTATTGCGTAAGCATGCAAGGCGAATTAATTTATAAATCCCGTTTCTTACCCAAAGGTGACTCAAGGTGATTTACAGATTAGACTGGAACAATGGATACAATACAATAAAAGAAAACAAGCATGAAACAATAAAAACAATAAAACAAACTAACAAATGCATTTGATTTATGCAATCTTTAATGATTCTGATCTACAAGCTTCTTAATAATCTAAAATAATAAACCTTATTAGTTTTTGTTTCCTGATTGCTTTAACGAAGGCTGATTTTACATGAATTTTCCCCAAATATACATAAGGTGTCTGGTAGTACTTCCAACTATAAGGTATTTCCCTTTTTGACATGTTGTTAACTCACCTCCATCCCCCTTTTGTATTCTCGCTTACTCCTGCAGGGTACCTGTATGCCACCCTTGCTAATGTGGTGATAACGCTGACGTCCATGTTTGGCATCGTGCTCCTGCTGTGCACCTCGTGCACCAGCATGTTCCAGCTGTGTATCCAGTTCTGCATCAGCCTCGCTGTGGGTTCACTGACCGGAGACGCCTTACTGCATCTGCTACCCATGGTGAGCAAGAAAAAACCTTTATAAGACAATCAGGTCTTCCGTTTTGGTGATTTTCATGCAGTATATATTCATTTTGACTTATTCTTGTGGTTTGTGTGTCCAGTTCCTAGGTCTACACGTGCATTCACACAACGCCAGCAGCCACGAAGAAATGCCGGACTACATTTACAAGATGTTGGTATTGATTGGCGGGATCTACTACTTTTATCTGATGGAAACAATCTTCTCTCTGGTGGCATATAAAGATAATCATCATCATCATCAACATCATCATGGGGTAAGAGAATAAAATAATAAAACACAGAATAAGCATGATGGGAATATAAATATGGACCCGCCATTCTTGATTTTCATTAGATTCAAATGTTGTGACTTTTCCAAAATGTCTTATAAAAAGATGGAACCTACTGGGAGCTTATCTTTTGTTTGAACTTCTAGATTTCTGGAGAAAAATTGTCCCAAATGAGCCATGGAAAAATGGACTTGTAATATAAAAATAAAAACCAGATGTCTTGCATTTATTCCTTACATTTGTTTGGCTTCGTTTTCTCAAGTTGAGTTTCACATCTTGTTCCTGCCTCACAAAATATCCTGTTCCTCACTTTCTCAAGTCCTTTTTTCCTTTCCCTCTAAACTTCCTTCAAGCTAACTCAAACCGTTATTTTGTCTCTCTCTCTCTTTTAGGAAGAATCAGAGCCTCATCACTGTGACCATGGCATCGTTTTAGAAATGTATCAACAAGATAGGAAACAAAAGGAAAAGTCAGAGTCAGCATCAAAACTAGACCTGGTAAGAAACATACATTAACGCTTGGAGTTTAAACGTGGAGCACAAATATTCAAAAGCAAGGGAAAATGCTATTTCTTAAAATGCTGAGAGCTGTGTGAGGAAACCCTGAGCTAATACTATGTAACTAATACATCACTAACAGGACTTGTTAGTGTTTAATGTAACATGTGCATTTCAGGTTAGCTTTGAAGAACATGAGAAATCTCATTCCCATCAGAAAGAGCGCACCAGAGGTGAGTTATCTCCAACACAAAAACATGGCATCATCAAGTTGTGATTATAGTGCTGATCATGGAGTCTACCACTAACCATTACACCGTCTGCCTCCACAGAGCAGCGTCTGCTTCCCTACATGATAACTATTGGTGACGGGATCCACAACTTCGCAGACGGCTTAGCGATGGGTGCAGCTTTCTCCCTGTCATGGAAGTCTGGTCTGGCCACGTCAATCGCTGTTCTCTGCCATGAACTACCTCATGAACTGGGTAAAGAACACACAGAGACTACATCAGCCTGTTGCTCTTGTTGTGTTCCAAACACATATTGAAACTGCCGTCTGTCTCGCCTTAAGCGATTGTGTTTTTCAGTCCGTTTTTAAGGTCTGTTGTTGCGCCATATGGACATTTTAGAATACCAATGTTGGCAATGCAGATACCAATGCAGATGTTTTTCTGTTTATTTTCTATTAATTAATCCTATTTGTGTATCAGGGAAACAACTGTCTTCATCACAAACATTGAATGAGCACAAATTCCCAAAAATAGCTTTTGTCTGCTGTACAAACTCAATAAGAACATTTTAAGTACCAACAGTCAGAAGTTAGACTTTCACGTTGTCCATCATATACTATTTATGTTTGTTTTGTCATTGCCGTCACATTTGTGTAATTTTTATTCCTTCGTGATCTTCTTCTATGAAAGATTCAATACTAAAATAAACTTTACTAACTTTCTCTACAGGTGATTTTGCCATTCTGCTCCACAGTGGTGTGTCTGTGCGCAAGGCTCTGCTCTTAAACGTCGGCAGCGCCATGACCTCGTTCGTGGGTCTGTACATCGCTCTGTCTGTAGCCACCGACCTCGCCACCAAGCAGTGGATCGCTGCCATCACTGCAGGGCTCTTTCTGTATGTGGGGCTGGCTGACATGGTGAGTACTTGTCTTTCAGGACAACATTTACTGTAGCTGGAATCACAATAGAAACTGAAATCTCTCCTCTTTCTCCTTCTAGCTGCCCACCATGGTCCACATCAGCAACAAGAGACCCTGGCTGATGTTCCTGCTGCAGAACGTCGGCCTGCTGAGCGGGTGGGGTATGCTGTTGCTGCTGTCCGTTTATGAGGAGAGAATCAGCTTCTAAAACCAGTCAAGAATCCCATGGTCTCACACGGCAAATGTCATTGTTATAATTGATGCAGATTGGAAAAACAACTTTCACAGTAACATGATATTGTTTATGGCCCTTATTCATACAAAGGCTTAAAGCTGGCCCTTGTTTCCACCCAAAAAAGGATCATAATAATACATGTTATTTATATAGCGCTTTTCCTGGTGCTCAAAGCACTTAATAAAGGACCTTGCAGATGGGAAACTAATCATTCAATGTGTTTGAAATTGGCTATTGCCTTAAAGACTTAAAGATACAATATGTAGCAATTGGCGGTCTGCCCGAAGTTGTCATAAATTGACACATATTTTTACAATAAACTTTTGTGATTTTGGTGGTTTTAACTACGGTACACTTTTTCATCAGATAAGATGAGGTAAGATAAGACTCTATTTATAACGATGGACATGTTTGATGATGGGTGATCTGGATTTTACATTAGCCTTAAGCTTGTAGCGTCTCCTCCATGTGTTCACTGATTTTGGAAGTGAAAATGATTTATTTTCTGTTTTTACCAGTTTCACTGGTTAGCCAACATTTCTGCCATATGTTCCCCATTTTGGCTCCTCCCTTAGACTATGTATGTGCATTCACCAAATGGCTGCTCTAACCTGAATGTTTAACACTTATCGAACTACACCCAGAAACCAGAACGCTTCCAATACCAAATATCTTGTCCAGCTGCCTGCAGACTTGTACTGTTTTTTGAGATTTTAATAAAGTAAAATGTACAAATGTGTTAATATATATTATTACATACAATATGGTATATTTCTTTTTTTTAAGCTTAGTTTGGAAAATTAAAACTCTTTCAAAACCCAATTATGTAATTTCTGTGAGACCTGTCAATCAACATGAATTAACTCTATCAGGGGTTTAAGCTTTTGTTCCATCTGTTGAATTTTATCTACTTTTTCAATCTTTCTGTTTGGATTTTCTCTTTATCCGTGTCTTTTAATCTCCTCAACCTGCAGGTAAGTGAGTGTCTCCTTTAGTGACAGAGTCCGCTGACAACTCAGCTCACACAGACATATTATTAACATGCATACTGTAAATGTAACCATGTATGACAAGCGTCTCACTTCCTAAGACAAAATGACCCATTTAATGACAACATTTAGGTTGTGTACTGATCCTTTAAGGATGTGCTGTAAAAAACCAAATTGCATATTACAGCACGAAGCTGCTGACAGAGGAAACATGGATTTCCCTTATGTCAGCAACAAAAAGCAACAATAATTTTCAACTTTCATTTTTAGAGGTTTTACGAGCCCCTGGAGTCCTTTAACTTACCCTCCCAACAAAACACTTGATAATCACCTCTACAACTAGCCCTTTGAGCTTCTCGCACTTTATACTGCATAAAACATCTTTAACAGTGGCATTGGTAGACACAAGCAGACTTTACAGACCGAAAAAGTCTAATTTGAGACAGACTTTTAATGTTGGATTATGCTGCCTCTCTGGATTTATGTAGTTTATAAACTTCTTAAATAAGTTTTGGATGCAGTGACATAAAAAGCTGCATCAAAAGTGAGTGTATCAGTAAATAACTGCTGTTAAGGGGAGATGATGCTCAAAAGGCATACCTGCAGGCATACATTCACCACAAGAGATACAGAGAGCTTTCCCTGGCGGCGCTAAATCCCTTTGTGTGAACTCATTTGGAAAGGGTATAGTGGATGTTCATTAATATTTAAAAGTCCCGCACGCCAACTCTAAGCAACAGGTCAAAGACCCTTTCATGTTTCAGTAGGAAAACCTTGCAAACAATAAAAGTGAGTAATGACCTGGTTTCATGAGCTTCCACTTCAAGGTATTAAGCAGGGTGACTCACTGTCACATTGTTGCACTGCATTCCCTATTATTCCTATAATGTAAAAAATGCCTTTTGTGATGAGATCACATGAAAGATATTCAGATCTTCTTTACCACATCAATTTCCTTTTTTAGGTCTTATCTGCAGCTGCCAAGGAGACGCTCTGGTTCAATCACAAACATTACAAAAGAGAGGCGATCGATTGCGCTTCAATCATTGTCACCGACCATTACCTAACACTTCCCAGAAAACGCAGGCTTTATGGCCCTGTTTTCTGTTTTCTGTTTCCTGTTTCCACCACAGAGCTTCAGTATGTCAATGTATATCATCACATGGATGTTTATACTAAATATCAGTTCGATTGAATGGGAGGTGGGAAAATGAACACAGCAGTTAGTCTAAGTAAGGGTTGTTTACACCTTTTAAAGCTCTAATTCTAAGAGTTTAGAGGTTAAAGCCAAATACTCCTGAGTGTATACATATATATGCTCATTAGGCAGATTTCTTCACATTTTATGACATGGTGTCAGTCAAAGCAGATATGTATAAGCCAGAGTCCACCATTAAAACACAGCGAGGAAAGAAACTCAAGTCACTGCTTGTTCTCTTCCCTGATATTAGTTTTTTTTCGTTTGACTCACTTTATAGAACATGTTATGGCTTTTTAGCTGATTTGCATGACAATTATTTGAAGCATGTTGTATATTTGACATTCCTTTCCACTTCAGAGGTTTGATGTTATCCTGTTCCTCTGAATTGATTCAGAAAATTACACTTATTTCCCTTGATGCTCAGAGTTAGATGACGTCTATATGTTCAATATGAGGCTCTAGCCAGGAGACGGTTAGCTTAGCATAAAGCCTGGAAGAAGCTGGTCAGCACAATTTGTGAGCTCTTAACAGAGCCATGCTAGCAGTTTCCCTTTGTTTACAGTCTTTATGCCAAGCTAAATAATAATAATAATAATAATAACTTGAATTTATATAGCGCCTTTCATAACCTCAAGGTCGCTTTACAAAGAAACATACAAGGACAAGAAATAAAAAAACATAAACATAAAACAGGGGGCAGAAATGGAAGTGTAAGTGTGGGGGGGGGGGGGGGGGGGGGGGGAGTGAGTTATTGCTGGAAGGCCAGGTTGAACGGATGAGTTTTAAGGGTTGATTTGAAGATGTTGAGAGAAGGGGCGTTCCGGATTTCTGCAGGGAGGGAGACTAAAGACTGGAAACAAAGGGAGTGTTGAGTGGAGATGTGTAAATATTTAAGAAAGTTGAGGGAAATCGGGGAAAACATCACATGTATAAAAACAATAAAACTTAATGTTTGCTTAAATAATAAATGATTAAAGTGTTTGGAGTTTACAGTGACATGCTACAGCAGTAAGATAAATTCCACTTTCCTTGTTACTCCCATTTTGATTGCCTCATATCAGTCCATTTCTGGGTCAAGACTTTTTATTTCAGTGTTTCATTCCATGTCCTAACCACAGCCACTAAAAACAAATAAGAGCTTTTCATCTGCGCCACACAAATTCAAAGAGATATTCCTGAGGCATTACAAATAAATGTGAGGGCCAGACCGAGCTAGAAAAATACAAATATTTTATTACAGAACACTTCATTTTCTTTTTCATTTATACTTCACATACGTATAAAAACTAAACATTTTAGAAAACACAGCAGATAAATTAATTCAACATGATGGTATAAACGTGATATTATATATAAAACAGGTGTTTCTGGCCAAATCTATTGAAACCCGACCTCATAAGTGAGTGAGTAAGTGATTGATGCACACCTGTGTATGTGCACACCTGTGTCTGTGTGTGCACATTTGGTCTCTCACTTGAAGTGAATAATCTCCTGAGTGGCCAGTCTGATAAGCTGGTTGAAGTCAAACTGGATGTACTTCCTCCAGTAGCGCCGGTCCCTGCCGTAGATCTGAGCAGGAAAACAAGGGCTGCCTGAAACACACAATTAGTTTTCATCTTTGGTATATTCAATTCCTTACAATAAAAAAAAAGGTATAATATTTGACATATCCGTATTGAAATGTATAAAAACGTCTAGTACAATAGAATATATTTAGTTGAGGTCTGTCAGTTTGGAAGGTATGTCCATGGTAGCAGTTTGTTTTAATCTGTGTCATGTAATGGCAACACATCGGCATTGTGGTTGCCAGGAGCAGTTTGTCTAGATATGCCACATCTTTTTAGCAAACTTTTTTAGATTTTGGCCATTTTTTATTATATCATTTAACTGGGTAAAGGATTTTAGTCATTGGAAACAAGTCATCAGTAAAAAGAAATTGGGCAAATGTTATTGGCAGCTGAACAGCGTCAGAGTTTAATAACATGTCTTTTTAAATCGGTTTAAATAGCCTGGTTCATTTGTTTTGGAGTGGAGGAGGGCTCTGTGTGTCATTTAGCTCCAAGTAAAAACCTCCAGATGTATCAACACTGAACGAATCAAAACCTGGAGGAGGTTAACTACAAGGAAAGATCCCTGTGATCCCACGCTACGGAGATGAAGGTTTGTGAAGGTGTGACAACCTGCTAAAGATAATAGTACTTCTGAGAAGACAGAGTGGAGATAGTTTGTAACACAGTAGGTGTTTTGTTTGTGTTTAAGATGAAATTAGAGAGAGATAAATAAATATAAAAGAGAAGGCTACAGGTGGTGTGTTTCTCTCTAATAAAAGTCAACTTTGTAATGTTCTTCTATGAATCAGATAATATATTGAGGATTTGCTCTTTTGTATCCTTGCTTCTGAGTCCAGCCTTACTGAGGTTTAACAACGTGGATCTCACTAAAGTTATTCTGATTCTCAAAGTTTATTCATTGAGCCTTTAGCACCCTCTAGTGGCTAAAAAACGCTTTGTCATTTTGACTGTATAACCTGCTCTTTGAAGTGGAGTTTTTATTAGTATAACACTACATGTTATATATGCTGTTTGAAAATATCTGAATTGCGTTCTCTTCATTAACTTCTTAGGTCAGGTTACATCTGTGGTCACCCATACCTATATAATAGAGATACATATTTTGTTCGAGCATCATCAGATGTATGTGTATGTCTCACCTATGCCGTGGAGGATTCTAGCAACAGCTCTTCCAGAAAACTTCTCATCACTCCGGTTGGAGAGAAAACTTCTGATGTCCGCTCTGATCTGATTTTCCCAGTCTGAAAACTACAAAACACACAAAAATAAAAAGTAATCCTCAACATTCAGAACATTTAAAGACACTAATTCAGCCGACAACTCCTGATAACCCTCCTGTGTATTTACCTTATATTTGTCGAGCTCCTCGATGTACACCGGTGCGAGCATCTGGCTTAGGTCCCGCCTCTTGTCGAAGTAATCGGACAGAAGGTCTTTCAGCCTCAGACTGCGACTCTCATCCAAGTCGTCGACACAGGACGATGCACTCGGAAATGCAACACTGCAACACAGCGCACACACACAAACCATTAGACACACACACACAAGGTAAAGTAGAGAAGTGAACAGAGAGAGAGAACACACACACATAGTTGTACATGTGAGAAAGATAATTGCCATTTTATACAGTCCCATCTTATTATTTGGACATTTTGCAGGACTCTCTAAAGCAGGGCTTCTCAAAGTCCGGACCGAACTGAAAGTCAATCCGGACAGAACCTTGTGTCCCATTAGAACAAAAAAAAATTATACAAAATAAACAAATAAAAACGTTCTGATTCTAATGTAAATTAATGTATATTTTCTTGTATCAGACGTGTTGTGAGAATGAACGTGCATATATATATTTACTTGTGCGCGCGAGCGTGACACGCATTGCAGACCACAAGTTAGCCGCAAGCTTACCTTGACTTTCTAATGCTTCTAATGCCTTTTTTGCCGAGGTTCAAGGCCTTGGCTACAGACAAACAGTGCCATTTCTCCCATTAGTTCAAGCCACCATACGGTATGTATTGAATGTGTGTGTGTATACAGGGGCGCCGTTTGCCAACAGGCAGGAAGATTAAGAAGGCCCACAGCAACGACAACATGAAACACCCTTTAATTTACTGCAACGACATGTCGGGAAACCCCCTCAAGGGGGCCCCATGCATAGCGCACTGTAAGAAACTGCTTCTTAATATCAGTTTCGTTGCTCCAATCCGCTCCGGGGGGGGGGGGGGGACTTTACTGGCATTTATCCGGACCAGTGACCTTGTATAAAATTCACAAGTGGACCTTTCATAAAAAGGTTTGAGTACCCCTGCCCTAAAGCATTTGCCAGCTTTTAAAAGGTTTAGGTGTCAAAGGGACATTGTAAGGTACATGACATTGAATTAATAGGTGGTTACTCACAGACTTCATACCAACCTTTATAAACCTATATAAAAAGTAGGAGTCATAGGGAACAACACAGTCAAACGATATCTAACATTATTTCATCATGAATTACATTTAGAATGATCCACAGATGGATAGGGTTTTATAAAATCACGATAACAAATGAGCATCTTTGATCACAAATTCTGATGAATTTACTTCTGATGTTTGTCGATGCAATCTGGGAACAAAGCAGGCCAATATTACAGTGAGGACGGAGAATAACGATTGATCTTTCAGCTTTCTAAAAACAATTTTAAGGCTGTGAAAGACTCCTTTGTGAGTTTCTATGATACATTTATTTTGAGGGTAAAACGCAGCTTTGGTGTATGTGTTTACCTTTTGAAGGCCTTGAAGGAGGAGGTGAGCTGGTAGATCTGCGTTTTCTCCTGGTTCTGGACTCGATTATAGAGGAACTGACACACTCTGTCCATCTCCTCGTCGCTGAGGTCGCCAAAGGAACGGAAGTAGAACGATATGGAAGACAATTCAACGCTGACACCGCTACGGCCTCCAACTGAAACACAAATGTTTTCTTTAATATTTATTTAATATTTGTACACAAATACACGTTTTCTGCACACGGTAGACAAGGTTAAAAGCAGACGGTATTTGATTGAGAGCGGTTCAACTACTCGTGTTTGATTTACTAATCTCCACCATTTGCAGTCAGTGCATTCTTATTTGATTTTATTCAACAGTGACGTATTCTTCTTGCTATAGGTTTTGCTTTTATGTCATGGTGGATACTTGCTTAGAACTGTGCAAACCAGTATCTACCCCGAGGAGAAAACATACCAGACAATAGAACAGACCCAGAAAGTGTGTATTAGTGCCATCACATACCAGAGGACCACTGCAGCTGTCGGAGTCCTCTCTTCACAAGAGATAGCTGCCATCCCATAGTGTCTGCAACCTCAACGACATCGAACTCCAGCTGATCACACGTCTCCACTCGCTCGCCCGCCATCCGCCTTCTGGCCAACACCACAGCAATGGGAGGGCAACTGTGACACATCAAAAAGGAAGTAAATAATGTAAAACGGGACAAATATGATCAACTCAGCACAGTATATCTCTGAAAATAGCTGACAGTTAAATGTCTTTATATAAACATTAGAATATACTAAGGAATGACAAATCATACATTTTAGTGAGTTTCTGGAGTTGTTTGGGTCCACTATAGCAGCCGATTTTACACACAGACAGAGTGGGGTGGAGCAGCTCCACAAAGCGCTGGGGGTGCAGCTCCAGATAGCAGAGCAGCGTTTCTAAACCTGGAACACACAAAGGAGAAAGACAAAGAATATTTTTCTTATCGTTTCTCTTATTACTTTTTTTCCTTTCTCTGCATTTGGAGCCTCTTGCCTACTTACAACTACATACTTGTTCTGAATGTTTTGTATAAATCTATCCGTCTCTCTACAGGGTATATGCAGGAATCCTGAAGTCAAATGTAAGACCTCTTAAGACCCTTTCCATACATTTTAAGACCTCATCGCCACTTGGAGTTTTAACCGGTTACATCGGCGACACACTTCACCTCACATTTACTTTACACACTTTATTGATTGTCCTTTCTCCTTATCTTCCAACCATTTGGACGCAAACTTGCATTTCCCCATAACGATGTTGTTTAGCAACCGGCGTAAACGGACCTTCGCGCGCTATCAAGCAGTGAGCGTGCGATGTCCTGTTCAGGTGACGTCACATGCAACGGGACGCCATAAATAAACTACACAGAGTCACACTACACACCTACGCAATGATTACATTCAGGCACACTGTAGAATACAACCTCTTTGGACAATCTATATACTTATTGAAAACAAGCTACAAAATGTAATACATTGGAAAATGCTGTTTAATACTTTTTAATAGCCTTCATTTTCGCTTAATGGATTTATCAACTTTGAATACTTTTTAAGACCCCGCGGACCCCCTGTACAACAACGTTTCTCTGAATGTTTTGCTTGAATATATCCATCTTCCTAAACTTCAGTTGATTGTTGGAATCTTAACTCGTGTACTTTCCCTGTGTGCCCTGCATCCACTCACCTTGCTCTGTGACGTCCAGAGCCTCCACAGTTGCTTCCATGGGAATCGCTCTCTCATGCGTGTGACAGACCCGCTCTTTGGGCCAATCACTGCTCTCCTCTTCCTGGTCCTTTAGCCAATCAGCTTCTTGCGACTCCCCATCCTTGGGCTTTATCGAACCCTCTGCTTCTTCATGTTTAACTTTCTGCTCCCCCAGCTGCATTTCCTTTCCTTCATCTTGACAGTCTTGGAGAGGGAGCTCTGCTGCCTCTGGATGTGACGATTCCTTGTAATAAAAACACAGCATTCACTTCTTTTGTTCAAAATATTTGTTTCCTATATGAATAACTTTAGAAAATGTGTCCTCGCTGGGAAAAAATCTCTTCAACTTCCTGACTGCACATTTGTTGGGTAAAGGAGTGAAGAAGAAAGAGTACGAATACATGATAACCCTTGTTCTTTATTACCTGTTCTGGTGTGTCTGTATGTTCCACATCCTGCTGAGTGGGAACGCTCAGGTTCTCTTGATCGCACATATCCATCATTTCCATCATCTCCTTATCTTCCATGTCCTTTTACACACAGATAGTTTTCACTTAGCAGCTTTTTCTTTACTGTATTTAGACCACACACACACACACACACACACACACACACACACACACACACACACACACACACACACACACACACACACACACACACACACACACACACACACACACACACACACACACACACACACACACACACACACACACACACACACACACACACACACACACACACACACACACACACACACACACACACACACACACACACTACCTGTTCAAGCGCCTGTTGTTTCTGGTGAATCTGTCTACATTTACATGGAGGGAAAACTTTCTGGACCAGTTTCTTTACTGTGAAGTAGTCCACCGTGTCCGAGTGTATATGCCGACGGAGCTCATGGAGGTCCTCCCCCTACACACACATACACACACACATTAATTTATGCTTCAAATGTACAGTGTAAGTGACTTTAACAAGAAGGCCACCATAGAGTCACACAGTTATTGACAGTGTTACCCCAGGGTTCAGAAAGAGGTGACAGTGTGCGGGCTCTCCATCTCTTCCAGCCCTCCCGATCTCCTGGACGTAGCTCTCAAAGCTCTGAAAAAAAAATTGACCAGTAAGACAATACTGATTAAGACGAGACTTTTGGAGTCAAGAGTTTCTTTTTTGTTGTATTATCTATAGTATTAAAGGGAATCTATCTGACGAAAGTACCTCCTGGGTATATTCACATTTGAGACGGGTGAAAAACAGGTCTTTGGAATGTATTTCTTGACATGACAGCTGGGCAAACTCCCTCTGATAATGAAGATCTATATAACATGATCAATGTTGGGGAATCATTTGCTTAGGTATTCAACCTTTGACACAGTTCATCATTTTCTCTTCTCACTGTCTCCTTTCCCAAGGCATAGGTCTACGGCCTTGGGTATTGCTGCTATCTCCCTTAAGGAGGGGCAGCTTGGGTGCATTGTTGTTGCGAGCTTATGAGCGAGCACAAGCTGACATGAGATAGTTTATTGTTCAGGGACATCTAGAAGTCCTTCTTTTTAGGAACGTAGGTTCCCTGGCGCACATTCTTTTCTATAGACGACAGCAGTTAGATTCAGGGTCCATATTTGTTTAGTCTCGCTGATAAAGAATGTTGATTATTACACTCCGAACTAGTTAAAACCTGGAACTACAGAAGAGTTCTTGTGTGGCATCTCAACCGTGTGGTCAAACCGTGGCCCGTGACATGTCTTTTGAATTCTCCGGCCGAAGCTCCAAATAAACCGTCAGTGTTTGCCATCAAAGCTCCAGCTCTCCTCGTGTCTCTCGGAGTCCTGACTCCAATTGCTTCAGAAGTTTCCCCCACAATCAAAAGAGGTTCGCTCTTGGCCACATAAATGATTAATGTATTCAGACCTGATACAGTTGTAGATAATATGTAGAAGTTGCAACGTGATCACATAACATTTGAAAAGCTTTTTTTTTTTGAATAAATAAGATCACTACCCACTTTAGGCATGTTGTAGTGGATGATGCCGCGGACGTCAGACTTATCCAGGCCCATGCCAAACGCCACAGTGGCCACCACAAGTCGGAGCTCCCCGCACATGAAGTTGTTCTGGACGCGACGGCGCTCTGAAGAAGACAAGCCGGCATGGTACGACTCCGCCTGCCATTTCAGAGGTTTACGAATCTTCTTCCTTGCTAAATGGAAGATGGAAGATGCACCAAGTCAAAGAGAGTGCTGCTTTTTGAAGGATGTCATGTAGGATTGAAATCTAGCATATTTGATTACACCTCTGCCCCGACCATTATCCCCTCTCTCTGCATTAGATATAAATAAGTCATTGTTTTTAAAAATAAGTATTATTCCATCCTTACCCAAGTCTTTCTTTTTCTGTCCTACAGGGTTGTATTCTGCCCGACTGTTGCTGTTTATATTTTTGTTTTCTTTCAGGATCACTCCTTGCAGGCAGGTCCTGAGCAGCGCTGAAATGCGAGTGGTCTCCTCTCTTCGAGTACAGTAGACGATGATGGAGTCCAGACAACCAAAACGATCTCCTTTCAGCAAGGACACTAAAGCCTTTATACAAAAAGACAGGAAAGACAAAGATAAAATGTCCATAGACAGACAAAGGGACAGATGGAGTTCTGGAAAATACTTTTTCTCCACCGACTACATTTTTAGACAGAGCGTCATTTTATGTTCCATGCATTGCTGAAAGGCACAAGAAACATGCAACCCTACACACCTGATCTTTTTCTCTGTCCATGGACACAGACAGGTGCAGGTTCGGAGGTACTGCCGCAGATCGGACTGCGATGCCGTCTTTATCGTTGATGTTCAGATGTCGTGCGATGTCCATAGCAGTGGAAAGTGTGGCCGTAGCTGTGAGTCCCAGCAAGCACTGCACTCCCAAACGCTCCCTAAGTACCTACAGTACACACACACATAGATGATAGCGTTTTTGGAGTTGTATTTTCTTTTACATAGAAGGATGTTTTTAAGTGTGATTGGCTGCTAATAGACTGAGGTTCAGGATTATAACCGTCATGCGGAGAAATACCTTTGCTGATAAAAGCTACCCTCAATGAGATCTAAAACCAACATACTATCGACTATCTTGATTTGTGAAAATTATATTTTTCTTATGCTCCATTATTGGTTTCAAATGATAAATCCGACTTAAGAGACAAAATAAGTCCCTGTGGAAAAGTCACTCAAATATCCTTTACACTAATAAATAGTTTTTACACCATATAACACTTTAAGGAATGCTCCAATTTGCTAAGCATTGTCGGTTTTAAATGTGCTCAAATTGGGATGTTGACAACTTCTTAAAGTGTGTAACGACGAGACTGTTAAGACACTGTAAGTGGGCCATTGATGAAAATGGAAGTACTGTGCGCTTTAGGAGAAAAGGGGGGGAATGTAACGAGGAGACGCCGTTACTAGAGCTCTCGTGAACATGTTTATATCATTTATTGATGTAATATTTATTTAATGGTATAAGTGTTCACCCCCATCTTGTCTGTTGCTTCCGGTCATCTCTGTGTTCCCTCCTACTGATTACCCAATTGTGTTCACCTGGTGCCCTGTGTTTGCTCCTCCCCCCCACCACCTGTGTCTTGTTAGTCTGTGTGTGTATTTAGATGCTGTGTCTTGTGAGGCTGGGGGTGTGTGTGAGATGACTGTGGCTGCAGGATGTATTCACAGAGAACAGCAGGATTGAGGCTGTGAACTTTGTGCACATTGTTTTAATAAATGCCCACGTCGGGTTATCTTTTTGGACGTTCTGCCTCTGCCTCCTTGCTTGGTCGGGCCGCTCAACGGTCAGTCTCACGAAGTGTCTGTACCTTCATGACTTTTGGTTGAATTGCTGTCCTTAAAACGAAAGGAATATTTCAACAATGTAATCTATTGCAATATGTTTATTACCATCTTATATTTAGATGTCGTTTTTCCTCAAATGAACTTAAGATGGTTAAAGAGACACTCCACGATGAACCCACCTTACAGAGTCTCAGGTAGCAGGGTCTGAAGTTGTGCGACCACTCTGAGACACAGTGAGCTTCGTCAATACAGGCGAAGGCCACATGAGGGAGGTCCTGAGCAGAGGGGAGACACCCTGCACCTGAGCCCCCTCCCCCCACCAGAGCCTCCGGGGAGAGTAGCAACACATGCACCTCGCCTGCCTTCACCTGCAGGAACAGGAGAAGGAGAAAAACTTCACATTTGACCATCCACTCAATAAATCAACATGTCTGCACAGCCCTCCACTTTAAAATATAATACACTGTAGTTTGCCATATATACTCATTGTCCTCCGTGTTTTTGCTTTTAAACTTTCAAGTTTATTTGTATAGTTAAATAAACATTTGGTGTAAAGTCTTTAGTATCCTTTTTTAATGCTAAATTGTTTCTTAAAAATACTTGTTTTTTATTATCATTATATATTTCTTTTTTTACCTACTTTGCAACTTGTTTTTTTAGATTGTTTATGTTCGCACCACCAGATACCAAAGCAAGTTCCTTATGTGTAAACGTAACTGGCAATAAACTTCATTCTGATTCTGATTCATTTAGTTTTGTTTTTTTGGCTGGTGAGTGAAATCAACTTTACGAGCAAATTGCACTACTATATGCATTTATTTTAATGACTGTGGATTTGGGAACTGCAATGATTTAACAGGGCGTTGATGTACTGGTATTGTGGTGTCTTAAAAAAAGGTCAAGTTTGCAGTAAAACTCAAGTTAGCAAGTATCAGGTCCCTGCTTCTCTCACAAGCAGAGTATTTTTGTTGCTTAATCTATGGTAGGGCTAACCCGTACAGTGGTGGGGCTCAAGTCAGTATTTGCAATGTAATTACACACACTCTATATCGCCCCCCTTGACAGTGAAACGCCACGCGTGAGGTTTAGATTATTTCCCTGTCTCAATCAGAATGGAACTGTGTGAAATAAAACTGCACATTTATCACTGTGAAGTTGACGTATCATAGTACACGTTGAAAATCCAATGGGGATACTGAATGGCGGTTCCGATTGATCTCTTCAGTAATGCATGACGCTGACCCAACGTCTCGTTGCTCTGATTGGCTGTAGGTCTATTCAAATTGCATTCGGAGGCATTTTGTTCTGACCGCGGCCGCGCTGATATTATAACGCCAGAGAATTTCCACACCTTTAGTGAATAAAACTCCCCCACTACTCTTAGACTATTCCTTGCACCCCTCTTCTAGCATAAGCCCGAATGGTCTCAACCATATTGCATCAGTAACGCGCACTTGTTGCTACAGCAGGATCAGTTTGTGTGTTGTGGACACGACCCGTATATTTTCGCACGCCGCTTTCTCAACATTTTGCTTATTATTTAATTCAATTTGCTTACTTTAACATAATTTTTCATGGTGGGGCTAAGCCATTTATTGGTATGGCTGTAGCCTACCCCAGCGCCGCCACTGCTCACAGGTAACTCTATCTGAGCCAAAGATGTTTTTCAGAATTAAATCTTACAATTGCCACGTACCTTTTCTATCGCAGCTTCTCTCTGTTTCTTGCTCATGTTGGAGTGAATACAGGCTGCCTTCAGATTGGCTGGCAGGCCAGACACCTTAATGCAGAGAAAGACATTAACATCAAGATGTGTTGTGTGCATAACTGCTCAAAGGGAGAGGGTACGTTCTTTTAATGATGGTCGATTTCTTTAGGTGTTGTGTTTTTGTTGTCGATGCATGTGTGATAGGACGGCTACCTGGTCATCCATTAGTGAGACTAGAGGGGAAATGACCAAAGTGATGCTATTCGATCGCTTAGCATACATGTAGGCTGGGAGCTGATAGCACAACGATTTACCCATTCCTGTTGACAACACTACCAGGGTAGAGAGACCTGGAGGAAGAAGGGAGACACATTATTACAAAGGTCTTAGATGTGTGATTGTATCTGTGTGTAGTGTGCATACCTGACAGGATCCTCATGATAGCTTCCGCTTGTCCGGGTCTAAATGACCGATAGCCGAGTTCTTTCAGGGCTTCATACAGCTCAGGAGGCGCTTCTAAACGGACACATATTCCCACAAATGTGTGAGCTTTCGAGCCAATGTTCTGAGTCTATTTTTCATAATGTTGTTTTTAATTTAATAATGAACAAAGTAAGTGTTTACCCTGGACTTTCCCATCATCTGTGAGAGGAAACAGTGGTTCCATTGGAGGTGGAACAACGGGACGCTCATAGTCAGGACGAATCACGTTCAGCAACACCTCGTCTTTAGTGTTACCGTCACCCTGCTTATCCTGGGACGGCTGCTCCTCTGATGCACTGGAAGACGCTGCTGGAACACAGAAACAAAGCAGGATTTAAACACAAGCAACAAAAAAAAACACACAAATATACAGTCACCGTACTAAAAGATAAATTAGCAAAGGTCAGTTACACAAAAGGTTTGACAGGCTTACCCATCGGCTGAGGTTGCAGTGTGCCTGTTGCCCTGGCAACCTCCTCTAAGGTGGGCAGGTCAAACGGCTCCTCCTCAGCGGCCTGGTCATCGGCAGCAGAAGGGGGGGGGGCTGCGTAAAGAACCAAGAGTTCAGAGGTTCAGAAGTTGTCTGATGTGGACGGCTGCGTCACTCTTATGGCCCATACAGACGGTAAGGCTATCAGCGGTTAAGTTAAGTTCAATGAATTGAGGAGATGAATCGCTGATGAACAGATGACTCGACCCCCTGTTGTCAGGAAAACTTTCAGTATTACTGAAATTGATCGTTTTTTGTTTAACAAGCAGATTAGACATGTCTCTGTTTGTATACCTGGTCCCTTGCAGTGGATGGCCCAGTGTCCGGTCCCTCCACACTTGTAGCAGGTGTCCCCCGACTGACTCATCCCCCCTCTGAAACCTCCTCTGTGTCCTCCCCCTCTGAAACCACCCCCTCCTCCTCTGCTAAGAAATCCATGTCCACCGAAGCGTTCGCCCTTCAGCTGGAACTTCTCCATGTATATCTAAAAAACAGAGTACAACAGTGAAAGAAGCTGGATACATTTTGTATTATGACAACTCGTGTTAACTGTACGAATGGTTTCGAAAGTACAGAAACAATGTGCCACAAACACACAACACGTACCTGTTTGCGTAGACCAGCACCTCTGAGAGCGTATCCTTTGACATGGGATTTCTTCTTCAGATTTATCTTCACAAAGTTACCCTCTGCCCCTTTCATGCCTCTGTAGGAATAAAGAATGGTTTGGAACAGGAACACAAATGGATGTGTTTGAACGACATGTTGCAGTAGGGTGTGTTTTGTCTTACTTGACTTTGGCAGGCTGAGTTTTATACGCCCTTCTGGCTTTATAGTCCTCCTCTATTTCTCCTAACAAGTTCTCCTGAGGAAGCTGGACGGAAGAATAATGTATTTAAATCATTTACACAGTATGCACAGTATGCACACAGTATGCACACAGTATGCACACAGTATGCACACAGTATGCACAGTATGCACACAGTATGCACACAGTATGCACACAGTATGCACACAGTATGCACAGTATGCACAGTATGTACAGTATGCACACAGTATGCACACAGTATGCACAGTATGCACAGTATGTACAGTATGCACACAGTATGCACACAGTATGCACAGTATGCACAGTATGCACAGTATGCACACAGTATGCACACAGTATGCACACAGTATGCACAGTATGCACACAGTATGCACACAGTATGCACACAGTATGCACAGTATGTACAGTATGTAAATACGAGTATGACTGACGTACCTTTGTTGGTTCCTTGTTTTTTTTCTCTTCGTCTGCCTCGTCTTCATCTCCTTTTTTCTTGGATCTCTTTTTCCTCCCTCCTTGTGGAGCTGTGCTGGGCTTTCCATCAGAGCTCTCCTCTTTCTTCTTACCATTCCTCCGCCTCTTCTTCACTCCTCCCTCCTCTGGCGCCTCTGCGTCCATGTGCTCGGCCTCTCTCTGCCTTTTCTTCCCTTTCTTCTTTCCACCTTTGGATTTGTTACTCTCCTCATTGTCCTCTTCTGGCGTTAAAGGTGGTGTCGGTCCTCTTTCCATCTCCTCAATATCTTCCTTCTCTTTTGCTTTCCCTTTCCTTTTCCTTTGATGGCTTTTTCCAGTGCGTTGTAGAGAAGGTTCTGGTTCCCTTTCACTCACTGTTTTGTCATGGGTAATGCTCTTAGGCTCTTTAACTTCTCCCGAGACTTTTGCTGCTCTTCTTTCTTCGGCTACGTGTATTTCTTCTTTTCCAGATTTCTCCTCTTCATGTGTTTTACATTTTGTTTCTCTTCCCTCTTCACACTCTCCTCTTTTCTCCACATCTATCTCCACGTTGCCTGCTCCAGGCTTCAGCTCAGCCCCCATCTCTCCGAACACCTGACACCTCTCCAGCCACTTCTTGTCAACAAAACTCAATCTGCTGGCAGGAGAGGGCTTCCCTGCCATTCCTCCTCTGAAGCCAGCAATAACCTGCGGGCCTCCCCTCAAGCTGATCAAAGCTCCAACACCTGCCTCATCATCAACCTTATGAGGAGTTCTGAAATTGCCCACATGTTCTTCTTTGTCTCCTAAAGCTCCTATACTTTCATTTAATTTGCCCGTGGCTCCTACGTCTCCTCTTAAAGTTCCTGGCCTACTTGGAGAAGATAATGATGAAAACAGTGAAGCAGATCTGGCTGGAGAGGGAGCTAGATGAGAGATATTCTGATTTTGTGAACTAATAACTTTACTAGTACAACTCTTACTACTTAGAACACTAGGAATACTATAACTAATAGCAGCACTTGCAGGTTCTTCACAAGAATCTTTGACGGATTCAAAGGGTTCACACGGCTCTTCAGGCTCCGCCTTCTGGGGTGTCTTTGAAGCCAGGCCCTGGGGTGTGTTAAATCTTCTGTGAAGAAAAACACAATTACAGGGAAAGCTAAAAAAAAAAACTGTCTTAGAAACTAAGAGCATTGTTATTAAAGAAGAGGATATTCTCTTTGTATTATTGTCAAATAGATATCTTTCCGTTATGGACTGTCGACAAGCAAGGCATTTGAAGATGTGACTTTGGACTCTGGATATTTCATGTATTAGATTTAATATAAGATTAGATTAAATGCTTTGTAGACCTCAGTGGAAATGTGTCTTTGGTACAGCAAATGAACATAAAATAGGTACATATAACAGTATACAATACACATAGTCAGTAAAAGTGTGCAGGTATCAACAAATAAGTAATATAAATAATAAAAGTCTAAAATAAGTGTTCCCTCATGTCTGTATGGCATAGGGAATTTAAGACTTAACAATTCATCCAACTATAATAGAAATGTGGTTTCATATTGATCAGTTAATATTGCCCTGATAATATGCTAACATTACAATCCCTTCTTTCATTGAATTACCTTGGTGTGAAGGGGCTGGATCTGGGTCCGTTGAAAGGGTTCTTCACAGGGGTCGCAACAGGGCTGTTCGTCTGTCCAGTTAGTCCATCTTTCAGGGAGTTAAGAGACACCCGACCAGGAAGGAACGATTTCTTCAGTGAGACAGGTCTCTCCTGGAATATAACCAACAAATATCTTAACTTATCCCAAGTTTCTAAGTAAGCATTTCTCTTACCACCATATTGTGTTTTTTTTTTCAAAGTGTGCCTTACCTTACCGAGTGTCCCCATGTTGTTTTTCAGTTTCATGCCATAGTATTGGGCAGAGGCCTGCAGATTGTCTCTCTCCTCAGCTGTCAGTTTGGGAGAAGGTGCAGGCTGTGAACTGCGGTTCAGATGGGATCCCCAACAGTCCTATGAAGAGCAATGACAAGCACATAGTAACCGATAAAGGAAACCACTTGTCTTACTGTCTATTTTGCTATAAAACACAATTTCTTTAGTACCTTCTGTGGTGTGTTGACCGCAGCTGTAGATCTGGCCTGTTCAACGTGTCCGCTGGCTGCATCACTGCTGCTGTTGTCTTTGGCTTGTTTCAAACTGCGGTACTCTTTATACAGGTCTGGAATTAAAACACACAGTATAGCTAAAGTGCTTCTGGCTATAACCGGATCATCTATGCTTCAGATGGATTAGATATACCTTATGTTGCAAGTTATTGCTCATACTCACTCCTGGTCTCATCTGCAGCTTGATCAATGTCCTCCTGGAAAAAAGGAGCATTTTAATAGCCAGTTATTATGAGGTATAAGGAAGAGAAACATGGATATAAATATCCTGTGAACAAACAAAACCACATTCAAATAACAACGATTAAAAACACATGACATGCATAGTAAGTTAAAGCATGGGGTTGACATTATTATTATTATTACTAGCAGCTAATGCTTAGCATTTAAATCACCTTGTTTGGTTTCCTCTGGTGGTCTGTGACAAACCCCTGCTCCCAGGTTTTCAGCTGAATTTTTACATCGTTGTATCGATCCATGGTAACGTACAACACGTATTATCTTATTTAACTAACTTTAAATCATTGCATATGCATTTAGAGCATAGGGTCTGTCAGACGAAAGTTAACGTTGCAGCAACACGATGTGGTAGTTAGCTCACGTTATAAACCCGACATTATTGCTAACATATCTCTAATTTAGCAGCGGAAACTGCTTTTTTGTAACCGTGATTTACTTTAACGTCTTTTTCTCTAATAAAAGTAACACTTACTCAAAGAGACAAAAACTCTACAGATGTAGTTATTGCTAAGTAAACATATCAGTAAACTGCACAAAAGGCTTCTCTTCCGCTGTGTGTTGTTTACGATTTTCCCGCGCTGGTGTATGACAGGCTGGGTTGCCAGTTTACTTTCTGTATCCCCCATTCTCACAACAAAGTTTTCTGTTTTTACAGCAGGGTACTTTATCAAGTGGGGGAATGTATAAGCAATGACAAAATGAAGACAGAGGATAAAATACAGTAACAAAAAAAGAATTGTATTTGCATAGCTTTGAATCTCTTGAATGTCAAACCCATGCCTTTAGTTTTACTCTGTCAGGCTTGTGTCAGGCAGGTCAGGCATCACTTCCTGCAGCATCCATCAACATCCGGCTGCTTCTTAAAGGGACAGGACGAAAGACAAATATACTTTAATTTCAACCAACATGTCCTTTGTTTGACTATTATGGGCTGTGTGCATAGAGTAGTCAGCTAGTTAGAATATACAGGTTTCATGACCACCCGATACACATATTACAGTATATTAATAAATGTAATAATATAATGAAAACAATGGGCTATTCTGCATAAAGATAATTTGTTTTTGGTACTACTTTAATGCAAAAATATATGTAATATTTGTTTTTGTTTTTTTTAAGTAACATTTTATGTGGAGCACTGTTTCTTGTAACATAGTATTTCTGCATTGTTTCATTGCTACTTATACTAAAGTTAAGAATCTGAATAATCCTCCACCACTGAATTGTTATTGTTAAAAGTTACACTTTGTAATTAAAACATTTTCAGACTTAAATGTTAAAAGAGGTTGTTGTTCTGTCACTAGTACATATGGCGAGTATGTTAAATATTTAAAAAATAAACCAAAAAAAGGTAACTTTACTAATTTTGTGAGTGTGGAACTATCCAAACGTGTATCTTTTCTTCTTAAGTTATAATAAATCATTTATTTCCTATCTCTGACGTGCACAAAAATAGTAACATAGTAATTTGGGATTAGTTTTGCAAGGGACTCGCTGTACAGGAGAGCATTAGAGATTGTAATCACAGACTTTCTTTAATCACGCTTCAAGTATCACAATGAAAACAACTGCAAAATCCAGGGACATTACAGGTTATTGTAAGTTGATAAGTGATGCAGTAGAGGTCATAAATAAACAGGACAACAAAGAGTTACAAACAAAAACATTTTTATTATCAGGAGGTTTGTATAAAACTGCTGACTGAAAGGTAATTCATACCACAAAGGCTATGGCTCTGATAGTAAGGATGGATATATTTTACATTTTTTCCTAACGAGACATAATTTCATTTCAGCAGGGACACCTCATGGAAGTATGCCCCGAGCATCTTGGTCCCCTGAATGTAGTTGACTCTGAAATTGGAAAAAGTGAAAGTATTATTATTATTTAGTGTATGTTTCGAGGTATTCCCCCTCACTTCTTAATCGCAGTGATTTAGGAAGGAAAGGAAATAAGTAGATTAGGAGTGCAATGTGTCATACCTGTTGAGCTTTTCATTCTGGGAGTGAGCTCCATCATCAGAGGATCCAAGAGGGAGCAGCATGACGTTACGTCCCGTGGCCTCCTGGAAGGTCAGGGTGACGGGGATACTTCCTCCCTCACGGGTCAGGTCAGGCTCCACACCAAAGACTACGGCACAGCAAGGAGGAGAAAATGGGATTAATCAAATTGGAAAAATAATCTACAACATTAAAAGACAGAGTGCAACTAGAAGGATAATATTCCAACCCAAATCCTCTCTCAATAATGATCAAAAAAGAAATGATTTCACACAAGTTACGAAGAAAAGACCCACTTAACCCTTTGTGTTATCTTGACATCCTATTTATTGATGATTTAAGTCTGGCTTTGTTTTTCATTGCTTTCTAGCTACAATTGAGACAAATGGGGAATATTTTCTAACACTGAAACTTCCGATAGGGACATCTGTGGAATACTCTGATTAGCAAGGACACAGTTTATGGTTAAGACATGCTACCTAAGTATTTAAGTGGTATGAGCCCCATAACAAAAAACGATTTAAAAGATTTGGCAAACCCTTAACGATTAAACTAGCTAGGAAATGGAGGGTGTGAGCAGTATATGTTTTAAGAGCCTTTATCCAGATACATTTCTCATATTGCATGACTCAGCCTCTGTACCTGTCTTCATGGCCTTTCGGCCGGCCATGTAGTGCGGGTGGTTGAAGTCAGAGACCCAGGCCTTGGCGCCGTGGCCCATGTACACATTCAGCTTGTTGGGGCTTCCCAGTTCAGCAAACTTCTTCTGCAGATGATCGATAACCTTGACAACAAAAACATTTAAAAAACGAGTGAAATCAAAGCACCAAGGATATTTTTTTACAATTTAACACAATGTGTCAGTGGAGACATGCTAAATCTAAACCCCATTGTTTACAACATACCAGGATTTTAATAATCATTACAACTAATTAGCCAACATAAATGTGTGCAAATAAATGAGTCCATAATGGCTTAATGCTATTCATTTACAGAAAACTACAATTCATTATCTTACTTAATTCTCAGCAATAGGGTGTTTGTTTGAATGACTGGTTTATGTATGCCTAACTTTTGTGGATGTCGTTTAAATGTAACTGTGGTATGTGATTATAGTTTTTCATATATTTTCCGCCTAGCTAAGCTGTTGACAAACTCAGTAGAAACAGAAGTTGAATATAGTTAGAAAATAATACAAAATACATTATTTCAAAAGTAAATTATTTCTAAGTTCTTGTCATATTAGCAGACACGATAACCACATCAATCACTGCTTGAATACCAAGAGGAATATACGCATCTTTTTTAATAGTTTTTTTCTCTATTAATGGAACTGAACACATTTAGGCCGCTCTCTAAATCTGCTTGACTTGCAACATTTCTGTTGTAGCAGCGCGACCAAGTGAGTCATCTTTGTGGCACACTACCACTTACAGTACAGACTGTGGTTGGAAAAGTCAAATCATTTCAAATGTCCCTAGCAGAGACAGTTTCAGTTTTGTAGTCACATGAACAATGCCATATGACAGCATGAGGATCTGTGTTTTTGATATTTCAGGGTCTACCTGCTTCTCCACGACTTTGGGGTCCATGTCGGGGACGAGGCGGATGGAGAACTTTCCGATGACCTTGCGGGGGATGACAGTCTTGGCTCCTGCTTCAGAGAAAGCTCCCTCAATACCATGAAGAGAAAGGGATGGATACCTCCAGCGGTGCATCAGGATTTTCTCCTACAGTAAAAAAGCAACAGTACACTTTAGTTATGATGGATTCCAATGCAGGGACCCAGGGAACTGTTCTACCTTTGAACGATTTAAACAACAGAAGTCAATGCCTTGCCTTGGTGTCATGCAGCAGCTGTCCAACTCCAACGTCTTTGCAGTACTCGTCCAAGTCAAATTCAATTTTCTCATACAGCTTTTTCTCCTCATCTAACAGAGGGGCCACATCGTCGTTCATCCCGGGAACCAAAATCTTCCCCTTATTGTCCAAGAGGGAGCCTGTTTAGAAAGAGTCAGACACAACATTTAAACTCAACTTCAAATGTCCAGAGAAACATATTTTTTATTACCATTCTCTCTCTAAAACTGCAAAAAAACCTTTATGAGATTATAGTTCAATTATCAGCTTGACTTACCCATAAGTGCGATCAGGTCGGTCATGGCTTCATGAACAGAGCCACCAAACACCCCTGAGTGAAGATCCTTGTCACCACATTGCACCTTTAAATACAAAAAAGCAATATTTGTATTGTGCTTCATTAGAATACATGTTCACAAAATACACATCTGTGTGAAGTCAGACTTCACCTCAATGGAGAAGTAGCAGATTCCTCTCAGGCCGTAAGTGATGCAGGGTTTGGTCTTGCCGAGCCAGTAGTTGTCAGAGATGCAGACGTAGTCCACATCTTTTAGGAAGGTGTCTTTTCGTGCAAACACCAGTTCATCCAGGCCCTCGGATCCAGACTCCTCCATACCCTCGAAGCAGAATTTGATGTTGATGGGGAGCTCCTGCATGTGAGATAAGAGGACAAATGTAATTCTAAAATAAATAGATACTTTCATTTACATAATAACAAAGGCCTTACTGAGTTTATAGTATAGTAGAACTGTTAATCTCTTTATGATGCTTTATTGAAACGAGCATTGGGCAGTGAACCAATAAAATAACATATTCAATGAATGGCATCTTGCTAAAATCAATTAATGAGATGTCGTGGTACAACATGACGTTATCTAAATGTAAATTAATTAGCAGATACTAACTCAGAAATATTAGTCAGAAACTCTGATGTAGGAACAGTAAAGGTTATTCAAAACAACATGCAGGTGACGTGACTTGGTTCAATCATTACTTAAAGGCTGGATAAGATATAATTGCTGATTTCCTTTAAAGACCTTTGACCACTTCTCCTGCTGACAGCTGTGAAAGGGATTTAACATGCATCGGCTCTGTACTTTATCACAGAGATAATTCATATCTCAGAATAATGCAGAATCATTCAAATAATGAGATCCCATGTCACAATACGAAAAGAATACTGCATATTAACTTATGAATATTACGCATTATCACAACAAATGAGTATAAGATACTGCTTTAAGCATAATATAGTTCAGATGTAGTGTCTGCTGTCCAAAATAACTAACATCTCTAACAAGTTGGTTTGGAGAACCAACCTAAAAACCTGAACTAATTCAGACAACAAAACAATCTGTTTCTCCAAAAAGCCCTTTGGAAATTCAAATGGTGTTATCTTAGAAAGTACACAAGAGGTGATGAACTTTCAATACATTCCAAACAATGTTTATAACCTGAAAGACATCACCATACCTCGGTATATTTCCTCTTTGGAAATTCAAATGGTGTTATCTTAGAAAGTACACAAGAGGTGATGAACTTTCAATACATTCCAAACAATGTTTACAACCTGAAAGACATCACCACACCTCGGTATATTTCCTCTTTGGCATTCAAAGAAAATTCCAGCAGGTAAACTCATTGTGTGTATAGATGTTTTTCATCAACGCCCATCCACACCCAATTTCTTTAGTCATAAATGATCAGCTTTCAGATATTTTAAGATAAAAAAAACGTATTTTAGTTTTGGTTCTATCATCTTCACAATGAAAAGCTCTGTAACACCCAAATCAGGGATACACCAAGTCTTGTAACAGAGGTCTGATCACAGACAATTACATTTGTTGTACTCTTTTACTTGATTTAAGTTTAAGTTAGAGATTAAATTGCGGTGGGAAGTTTACCTGATTGAGCTTCTGGTGAGCCTCAATGCAGTTGAACCAGGCCAACACGGGACCCTTGTCATCAGTTGAACCTCTTCCAAAGAGTTTACCTACAAAGACAAAAGGGTTTTAGTTTGAAGCCCTCGATCTTGTTATTTCTTACACATGTTTCTGAAAGTTGTATATGTAGAAAAGTTTTGTTTAAATGGGTGGTTTTGTAGGGATAACAGAATAAGTTGAAATTATTTTTATGAAACTAGCTAGTAATGCGTGCACATTTAGGAACCCTTTCACGTGATGAAAGACGGAAAGCAATCAGCATTTAAACAACCAGATAGTAAAACATGACGTTGGCAAGAACAGAGCTGAGTCGACAGGAAGGAGACAGGGGGAAGTGGTTGGGTTACTTTCTGTCAGCTGACTCCAGAAAGTACAAGAGGAATTTTGAAAATATCCTAACAAACAAAAAAGAGGTAATAAAACAATGCTAATATCTGATAGCCTACCAATCCAGATATATTTAAAGATAAACTAAAAAGTATTATTTGGTTGAAAATATATTACATTCTTTATATGTCAAGTACAACAGCAGATGAGAGAGCTGATACATTATAAAGGATAAGTCATTAAGCTCTTGTGTAATTGTGAATAGAAAATACATTACATAGAAACTTTTTATACAAAAAACAGCTTGACTTTTGCCTTTTGAGCAGCTGTATACTGATTCTGCTAAACACATCAGCACTTATTCAGCTCGTGCAAGGCGTGCAGATAAGACCTGATAGCACGCCTCTATAGCATGAGGTAACTTGACTGGACTTTGGAAATATGCAGCAAACTGTGATATGATCACAAGCTCAAAGCTAATAAAAGCTCAAAGAGCATTTTAACAAGACGTTGCACACAAGTAATGAAGATGAAGCTGCACACTAAAGAAGGGGTGTGATTTCATTGTTATGTTATACTAAGCCTCAAACGAGATTTAAACATTTAAATAAATGTTTAAAAATACCAGATTCGATTAATTGTGTAATCTGCACATGGCTCAGATAAAGCGAATGTCCTTCTTTTTTTGATTGACTTTACCTGCCATCATGCCTTTTCTGAAGGACATGTTGTCATTTATTTTAGTGCAATGTGAAACAATAGGTTTGTTGAGCCAAAGACGAAAGTAGAGAAATCATTGCATGAAGACTGGGAACTGAAACCCTGAAGTTAACAACAACATGGCTTGTGTTTCATGCAAGAGAAAACATTCCAGTCTCCTTAAATAACTTCCAGTAAAAGTGTATTGTTTTCAACTTGGCAACGTTCAGGGTGATATCGAAACAGAATCAGGGTTATTTTTGTATCAAAGTCTTCTCTCACCGTCTTTCTCCACCAGGGTAAAAGGCTCTGTATCCCAGCCGTCATCGATCTTGGCCGGCTGGACATCAAGATGGCCGTAGATACACACCGTCTTCTTGGCCGGGTCTGACCCCAGATGACCCAGGATTATAGGTGGCAGAGGGATCTCCTCTCCAGAGGGAAGCTGCATGCACAAACCAAAACAAGAAAATACATTATAAAGACGATTTACGAAAGAGGACCTAGTCTGTTACATGCAGAAGTGATTTAACACCTCCTGTTTGCCGATGTCCACCATCTCCACAGTTCCTCCCAGCCTCTCGATGTCTTTGGCTGCCATCTCCATCATCTTCTTGATCTCCCCACGCTTCTCTGGCCAAGCAGACACACTCTGAACTGCCACCCAGTCTGCGAGGCGCTAGGAAACCAGGTTAAAAAAGCCATACATTTAAATATTATTTAAGAAAGCATGTACGACCAACTCTAGATGTTTCATAAAGCATGTTTAAGTCAGATACGTTTATGGCTAACATTTTATCAAAGCTTATTTTAAACCTGTAGCGTGGAGTCGAACATGGCATAATATTTGGACAATTATCAAACACTCCAACTAAGAGATAATTATTTACAATGCTGCTCAGTAATCAGGATAAGAACAACAAGAGATGATCAGTAATAGGAGGAGGTCACACGGGGAGTAAACTTAAAGTAAATGAATGTCACTTAAGATGAGCTTACCTCCACGTACAGATCCTGGTGTTCGTCCACATACTTGAACAGCGCTGAGAGATGAGCCATCTTTGCCAGCGACAGAATCTGAGGGTTTAACAGACAGAGAGGAGTGAGAGTTTAGCACCACCACGTTGCTTTCTTATGGGAGGACACAAACCACACCCTCCTGCAAACCTGCTGACTACTACTGTATTTGTACCTTCTGTTATCCAGCTGTGCCAGAAGAGGATGTTTGATATCAGGATGTTGAGTTGGTGATAGTTTAGCTACAGCTGTTTACCTACTTTGTGTATCTAGTAGTTTTTAGTAATAGAAAAGCAGGTACAAATATATGATCATTAGGTCTTATTAAGGCACAAAGCTCACTTCCCTCACCTGAAGTTGTATGAATATGTACATATTACTTTAATCGGTAATTTTTGGTCCATTAAAAAAATATATGCATTAACTTCCTTGTCTTGATGCCCTAAATGTGTTTATTTACAAAACATGTCATCTATTGTATTGTAATTACTTTAATCCATGACTCTTTTGGTCCTAAAAGACTTAAGGGAAAAAAAATCAGGCATCGAGTTTAGTCATATAATTAAGCTCTAACTGATATTTTTTCTAGAAACGTCTCTGTATCATAGGGACATTGTTGACCCGGACAGAAACATTTGTTTACACACTTTTTTTAACAGAACATTTACATCTAGATATCTGCCATCTATGCTAAGAATACATAAAATACTGGAATCTGCACTTCATAACAGATCTAGTCTGATTGAGCTGGCTTATAAAAGTAAACAACACTGTCTAGTTTTGACTGTCCGCAGAAAACCGTTCTGCAGCTAACTGTGAAGGCAGCTGACAGCTCAGACTGAGTGCCATTAGCTAACAGGCTAACATAATACCTCTAAAAGTAGCAGTAGCAGGTTCAAGTTACACTCAATCATAGTTTATGTTTACACGTATTATGTTCCTGCCACATGTTCTGGTGAGCTTATTTCTGAAACGCACAAAGAAGCAGTAAAACTACCTGTTTAGTTCAAACCAAACTCACATCGTTTTTATTCCCGTACAGCTGATGTCCACATGTGACTCTTCTCCCCTGACGTCCGGTTTCCTTATGACGTTCAAACGTAGCTGAAGCTTTGGAACAGTTGATATTTTTATTTTAGGCAGACAATAAAAGAGAACAGAGAGACTTCACCGTTTCAATGGACACAAAGTGGCTGTTTACGTGTTTTATACGGCGCAAAGGATTGTGGGTCAGCGACAGATGCTTAGTCATGTTCATTCATACATAAGGTCCAGAAACCGTAAACCGTGTAGCGCAGCCCTCTCTGACAAACCCACCTACACTGACTGATGCAACAGCACTATGATGTTTTACCTACGTAAATGTAGAAATATTGGATTGTAGAATTATTTTGTTCAAAACAAGAATTGAAGGTAATTTTTGACAGTAAAAGAAATATGAAAAATGTGCCTGTGATGAAATAAATATATTGTGAAATGTTCTCAAACTAAATAGCATGATCGATTATCTCAAAAGTAATGTTAATATTTTTAAATTGTACAGCACCAAACTTTCAGGCCTTTTGTTGTTAATTTTCCCATGTGATGTTACCATCTAAAGACCAATACATTGATAATTCATTACTTTTCAAACTCTACCCATACACGAATATGTTTGAACTGCATTATTGTCTCCAGCATGACTGCTGTGTAATGAAAATCAAGTTTCAAACTAATAATAAATGTTACAATTAGTGGTAGACCGAGTTAAGGTAATGGCATTGTCCAATGGCAGGGCCTGAAAGGCCTATTCATGTTTAAAGTATTTCACAATAGGCAACATCAGATAGAGAATTCAAAACAGCTTTCAATTTTACAAAATTGTGAGTACTTAAACAAAAAGTAAATAGTTTTACTGGGGACATTTGTTGGATACATTCAAGTGCTCTGCAAGGACAGTGCAGCTATTAAAGGATGTCAAATGTTTAGAAATTGTGTCAAGCAATATTAAGCAGAATTCTATCAGATTTAATAAAATAAGCCTACACTACATTTTAGCGCTGGACAGAAATGGTGTGTGTGACCTTTAGTTGTAATGTTCAGCTTGTTTAAAAAAAAATGGTTTAACTGGCTGAGGTGAAGCTAAACTTCTGCATAGAGAGATTGTTAGTTCTTCTTTGTAGATTTGAATGTTCAGGTCCCCCTTCTAATATGGGTGCCCTCTGCTCAACTTTCAAACTATGGCTTTCTCCTTGTATGAACAGACACGCCATTAAGTAAATCAGATTCTAGAATTAATCTGGACTTTTATGAACAATGTTTCTGCAAGTACCCTTTTCCTCCAAGTGTAGTGCCATCTTGAAAATAAAGGCCAAATCAGAAAAGCACTAACAGCAATAATGTATGTAAAGTATATCAGACATTTGGAGGCATAGCTGAGATTGATTTAAATGAGGTGGTCTTTAAACTTGTGATAACTGAACTTCTTACCCACTGCTGAAATGAGTTTTCCTCATTATCAAGTGTTGTTGGAAATGTATCATTGTCAATTTCATTTTAGCATGACATGGAACACCTTTTTGAAGAGCACAAATCATAACACCACAAGACAGACCATTGTATGCTGTATTATAAAACTTTATTTTTTCCAGTTAATAATCAATTGTTTTCTTAATGTCTTCAACTGCAGATCCTCCTCGTGTCTAAAAGCAAACACAAATTGACAAGACATTGAAAGAGTTGGTAATTCATTGCACGGTTTAGAAACTTTAGATTCTCACCTATCCGTCAAAGCCCCGTTCTGCACAAGTCTTCTCTGTTGTCCTAAAGACTTCAGCAGAGCACATGAAGTAGATCTGCAGGGAAATAAACATTTACCACATGATAAATCATTCATAAATCCTTTAGGGACAAGTTGCCCAATTTTCCCTTTGTAGACAAAACAGTAAAGTTTAGCAATGTGCAGAGTCTTAAGCAAAAGCCAAAACAAGACCTTTAATACGGCATAATTTTGACCGTTTAAACCAGCAAGGCTTCCTTAATACTTTGACTCACTTCTTCATTGAGGTACTGGTTTGTTGCTTGATCCATAAACTGGAAGGCCTGGACCATGAAGCGCCGGTTTGTGGGAAGGTCACTGACTTCAAGGATGGCCAAATTTGGGTTATAAGGATTGGTACACCTGCAGATATAACAAAAGTTACGGTTAGGATAATTATATGACCTTATTACACATGAATGGGGTTTAGATCCATGCTTACCCTTCACAAATGAGCACCAGGGCATTCTTTGTAGAGCGAGTGTAAGCAATACAATAGTTGACCATAATTGCTGTATTCAGTTTTGGGGACAGCAGGCGCAGTTCAAGATACACTGGTTTGCCAAGGAGAAGTCGCAGGGGCAGCTTGGCATCTTCCAAGTAGTTTGAATAAGTCTGATCTGTTGAGGTTGAACAAGCAAATGTATAGAAATTGGACAAATGTTTGAGTTGCTTTTGAATGAGCCAACTCCAGCCAAGATTTGAATTTCATTTGGAATGAATAAACAGAAAAACTTCACCTGTTGCAATTCTCAGTTGTACACCAGACCTGACAGATGATGGCAAGCCATCAGACATGACAGATGATGGCAAGCTGGAAGATAGAGTCTTGACCATATAGCCTACATTGGCAAGAGGCTCTGGATGAGAGCCCGATTGGCCGTAGCGGCATTCAACCATGAATCTACAAGACATTGTTTAATAAAAGTCAGTTCAAGCTTGGTGCTAAAAGTACAGACAATGCTACAACATTACATTGCTGGAAAAACACCTTTAATTAACCGACTAACCTGAGTGGATCAGTTCTCGTAATTATGCCATACTTAAGATTTAAAGCTTTGACAATCGTCTGCAATTCAGCCAGGTAGATCTTTGTCCCAGCAACTTCCTGTATGAAAAATAAACACAGTTTTCCCTCAAGTCAACCACTGTATCTGTAATGCCTTAGGCACAGTCTTTATTACCAGTCTTTTAGTATAGTGATTTATTACCTGAAAAATCGCAACAATTTATCGTTGAGGTGGAGGAATGTGTGGATTAATTTGGGTTGTCCCATTTGAGAAACTTAAGCTGCGGTTTAAAGATTTTTCTCGAGTCAATTCTGAGTCTTAAAGTTTGACATCACTAAGAATCATCATCAAAGTGCATTGTTAAACAGTCATGCAGAGTGAACGACTTACATAGGCAAGAGCTCCACATTCGGTAACTTTGAACTTGAAGATGGCGACCTTGTCATTAACAATGACTGGTTTACAAGTTGTCCCAGGAATGAAAAGCTTTGTGGGGTCCAAAGGGATGGATGCAGAGTCGAAGCGAATGGCAAAGACAAAGTGTTGATCCCCAGTGCACTCTGAAGAAAAAAGTGAGAATAAAAAGCTACCGTATAAATAGTTTAAAATTGGGTAAAACATTTACATAACATCTCCTTAAACGAGCCATACCATCCAGCGGGTGGTAGCATGCAGATGTAGAATAATCCACACAGCATCCAGTCTTCTCACAGTCTGCAGAAGAAATTTGTGAAGTACCACAAGTCACCCTCTCCCCTGAGACGACGGCACAATCTGAAAAGACAGGGACATTTTAAAGTGCCTGCCTTACCCCACAAAACCACCCTTGAAGTAAGAACAAGTCTCCTACATTTGTCCTTTATCATAAATATGTAGTACAGCCT
This sequence comes from Notothenia rossii, assembly GCF_949606895.1. Lineage (NCBI taxonomy): Eukaryota > Metazoa > Chordata > Actinopteri > Perciformes > Nototheniidae > Notothenia > Notothenia rossii. Next base: position 17,174,101 of record NC_136908.1, read on the forward strand.
CAGCATTGCAACATTAAATGTCTTCCAACAATTCGTTTATAGCTCATTAGGCAGTTTCACTCACTTGTTGCCTGTTTTGGCACTTCTGTTGGTATGAAGACATGCTTGGGTTTGTCCAAGCCACTGGTGCGAGGGAACAGGCCATGGTCGGGCACTTCGTCACAAATCGCAGTGGTGACTTGTGTGCTACCAAACTCATCGACGTACAACAACTGCAGGCTGTAGCCATCAGTCTGTAATCATTTAAAAATAAAAAAAGGAGCTTTAGGAAGTGAATTCCTAAATGCAAGGTTTAATCAAACAAAATTCTCATTCACTTACATGCTTCACATTGCACCCAGTGAAGGGTACAGTCAAGGTTTTCTGGAAAGCGTTCACTTTATAACCACAAAACCCTGGAGCATCCATGACAGCCATCAATTCCTTTGAGCCTGGAGGGGGAAGGATTAAAAAGTCATAGTAAGTTGACCAGATGCAAATATTACAAATTGGCAGACAAGGTCAAATACATACCCAAAACTTTAACATCACTTAGGGAACCCGTCGGCACAATCTTGAAACCAGCTTCACTACAAGTCACACTTAACCCAGACGAAGTAGGACAGGTACCGCTGGTCCAGCTCCTTGGAAGGGCATTTACAAATCCTCTCTGAAAGTCTTGATCAATACCTCTGGCCATGTTTCTTTCTGGGGCATCAGCATCATCAAAATCCACCTGAAATCCACTATTGGTGCCACTGGCCAAGTTTCTTTGAGGGGCATCTTCAAATCCCGTCTGGAATTCTCGTTCACTACCTCTGGCCATGTTTCTTTCTGGGGCATCATAATCATCAAATTCCACCTGAAATGCCCTGTTCGGAGCACTGGCCCAGTTTTGTGGATGAGAATCTTCTACATCCTCCTCGAATCCATGGTCAGCAGACATGGGGTTTCTACCGGTGGAGGGGCCCAATTCAGGTAACTCATCCTCAGGAATCACCTCATCAAAGTCAATGTGGTCATCTAGAGAAAGCAGTCGTTGTTACCAAAGTCAAAAGAATACAGTCAAAAAAAACCTTTTGTGAAGACAGCTAAATATTGTTACCATTTTCCATAATTGTATTTAATATATAGTGCCAAGTGCAGACTCCGCAACAAGTCTGCCCAAAGGGAGTTTGTAGCTAAATTAAATACATTTTAGAACACATTGTGAAGACTCAAACCCTTAACCCCTCCCATCATAACTGATGCTTGCAATAGCACATTTTTTTGAACAAGTTTCTGAATTCTAGAAAAATGTAATTTGTACTCCCATCGATTGAGCTTTTTCACTCCACTCGAGTGTATTGCAACTGATAAAACTGGCCCAAGACTAAACACAAAATATTTTGGCTAGGAACACAGACTTCAAGGGCATTTACAAATCCTGTCTGAAAGTCTTGATCAATACCTCTGTCCATGTTTCTTTCTGGGGCCTCAGCATCATCAAAATCCACCTGAAATCCACTATTGTAGCCACTGGCCAAGTTTCTTGGAGGGGCATCTTCAAATCCCGTCTGGAATTCTTGTTCACTACCTCTGGCCATGTTTCTTTCTGGGGCATCATAATCATCAAATTCCACCTGAAATGCCCTGTTCGGAGCACTGGCCCAGTTTTGTGGAGGACAATCTTCTACATCCTCCTCGAATCCATGGTGAGCAGACATGGGGTTTCTATCGGTGGAGGGGCCCAATTCAGGTAACTCATCCTCAGGAATCCCCTCATCAAAGTCAATGTGGTCATCTAGAGAAAGCAGTCGTTGTTACCGAAATCAAATGAATACAGTCAAAAAAGCCTTTTGTGAAGACACAGCTAAATATTGTTGCCATTTTCCATAATTGTATATATAGTGCCAAGTGCAGACTCCGCAACAAGTCTGCCCAAAGGGAGTTTTTAGCTAAAATTAAATACATTTTAGAACAAATTGTGAAGACTCAAAGCCTTAACTCCTCCCATCATAACTGACACTTGCAATAGCACATTTTCTTTTGAACAAGTTCCTGAAATCTTTTTACTCCCATCGATTGAGCTTTTTCACTCCACTCAAGTGTAATTGCAACTGATAAAACTGGCCCAAGGCTAAACACAAAATATTTTGGCTGGGAACACAGACTTCTTAACACTTACAAGACATACAATGTAATCAAGTCAGTAGGCTACGAGTAACAGGAACAGTCCTTTAAAAGCCCAAATGACTGGTGCTACCAAACGAATCAAATATATCAGCTAAACCTCAAGAGAATTTAGTTGAGAAAGAGCCTTTCATGCCTCAAATTCTCACTTGTAAAACAGTATTTTAATTCATAAGAACTCCAGGCCCAGACATAATGTGATGGACTTTTTTTTGCAACAGCTAACAGCTTTCACTCATTGAGGAAGATGGAGAGGGGCTTACCTGTGGAGGTCAAGCTTGGTTCTGGTTCTCCCCATTGCCCGGTCTCGTAGAAATGATTGAGTTGATCGCTGGTGATTGGTTTCCATCCCCACGCTGGACCCAGCAGCAGAGTCCCAGACAGCATCAGCACCACCCACAGATCAACCTTGATACCAGCCATGGCTCGAAGTGAATAACCCTGCACCAGCTGCAGAATGTCGAATGAAGACGTATCCTCCTGTCACGCAAGTAGTTGGAGTTAATTGATTGCACCTGAAAGCTGCTGGTTGGCACTTGCTAATCAAGTCTCACGTGTGTGTGTGTGTGTGTGTGTGTGTGTGTGTGTGTGTGTGTGTGTGTGTGTGTGTGTGTGTGTGTGTGTGTGTGTGTGTGTGTGAGAGAGAGAGAGAATCAATCTCGCATATTTGTTCCAAAAAGAAGTCGTTGAAAATAGACTGGCCTTATTTTATGTTCATGAGTCTTATCAACAAGGGTTTATCTTTGACACCAATGTAGGGGTTTACAATTTGGCCACTTCAAATATTGAATGATTATACATTGATAAATGTTCACTTTTTGTATCTTATACATATTTCAGTCATCAACTGTGAATAATAAATACTTGTTATTAACTTGGTAAAGACCTCTATTAACAATTGAAAAAAACATTCAATGCATTGTGCAGTATGCAGTATGCAACACATGTTCATATCCAAAAGGTAATTAAACATATTTGATAATTCATACAGATTGGGAATTCTGCTTTGCTTTATTAGCCTTATTGAGAAAATACAAAAATACACTTCACTAGTGTCCTGACCAATTTCAGGTCACAGTATTTTACCAAAAATTAGACTCAAGTAATCACAATATATTTAGATCATTGGGCAAAACAGTTCAGCAAAAGCATCTACATCCTGTTATTACTAAACTGATCACCAAGTATATATTTGATCAAAATGGTAAATGATTCCCACAGTGTTGCTCAATTTGATGTCATAACAAACGTATCTCTTTTTATTTTTCATGTAAAAAATATATTTTAAGTATTGTAATGAGTAATATTGGATGTTTGTGTCAGAATATATTTCATAATGACTCATATCAAATAATTTAATTCAGAATAAAAGAAAGAGGAATATCTTGTGTGGCCAAAAAATACTTTATTGCATATAGTCAAGTACACAAACACACCATGTATTCTGCTACTGCATCACCACAGGTCAAATAATCAGACTCTTCCAACCTTTATTATTCATAACAATAGATTAGCTTTCTTTGAATCTTATTCTCTAAAGCCTATAACAAACAAAAGAACAAATGGAAGTACCAGATATTTCAACAAAAATCACTTGTAGGCATTGGCTTTATGTTTTGGCAAGAAGATGAAATTCTTTGGTACAGGTCCGAGCAGCATTTCACTGGAGAGGGGAAAAAGAAGGACATTACAAACAGTAAATACATCAACAGTTCATTTTATTGTAGCCTGACTTTAAAATGGTGCTTCTTGATGTTTCCCTGCTCACCTAATCCTGATCCAGTCCCCAGCATGTTGACTGGCCATCAGTGACTCCAGGTAGTTCCTGCCCATGTAGAATGGAGGTCTCTCATTGATCTTCTGTGGCACCCGCTCCAACAGGCCCACTGGAATATATCTAAGAGGCAGAGATAAACTCATATATTTAGCGGCCTGGTCGAATTACAAGTCATAAATATTGCTTTCATAATTACAATATTTCGCTACCTGCACATGAAGGAGAGCCACTCCAGCATGAAGGTGCGGGTCTTCTCCACCCCCCGTGTGTCGGAGCCCCAGTGTTCTAGACCAAAGTTGCTGAAATCCCGGAGGACGTCCATTCGCTCGTTGGACGAGATGTCCCAGTGTCGGCTCTCCTTTATTTCGGTGAAGATCCAGGGCTTAATAAGAGCACCCCTGAAGAACCAAAAGTCAGACATGCACAATCAGTTTCAAGTTCACCACAAAGATAATTCGGCTCTGTAATATAGAGTAATTCCACTGGTCATGACTGGTTATGGGTTAAATAATCCTCTAAAATTACTTTGAAAGTAAGAACACACAAGAAGTTCACTGACAATGATACAACATAGTAAATAAACTAGGGTGGACAAAATATTTTTACAATCTATTATATTGTCTACTTATTGAATCACTATAAGTGGCACCAACCTTGCAATCATAATTCCAGAAACTCCGGTCTCTTTTGCTTTCATGGCATCTTCATAGGACAGAATGTCTCCATTACCTGGGACAATAAACACAAGTCACCTTAGTCTCAATCATTATCAACAATAGATAACATTTCTTAGGCCTGTGCAGGATTTTTGGAACCTTCAGAGTATCAAAATGCACACATGAAGTTATTTTCACCTATATATATTAGTTTGCCCCCATCTGAAGTGTGTGTAACTACAATCAAGAAATTGAAAAACAAGTTCACATACCAAAAAGGGGGACAGGACTAGCCAGTTTGGAGCAGGTGGTGATGTAGTCCCAGTCAGCTAGTTTAGTGTAGCGCTGCTCTCTGGATCGGCCATGCAACTGTAAGGAAACTACATCATCAGTTGTGTTCTCATACTTTAAAGCTGAAGGAGGAACAAATATTATGCATCAAACTTGCATCAAATGTAGTTCAATCAAGTCAATCAAAATGCAAAAGGGTATAACACATCAACTTAGATATATAGACACATCAAGGGCTCTCACATTACATTTCAAAGTGGTTTGTTGAGTGCATTAAAATCAAACAACAACGTAAGAAAATAATAAAGCTAGCCACATGAATTAATACATGATTTTTTATGATTTTCATTCAAGTGTCCACTTGTTCCTACACTATTTGAAACGAGACTGATTGGACTGCAGTTGTTTGCAGGTGTTTCTTTTACTTAAACTGCCACTATACTAATAATTTTCAACACATGAAGGTCGATGCCTTTTTCCCCTGCTCAAACACATGCCGTGTTACTTACTGTGATCATAGAGACATCCCACTTCTTCATCTCTGGAATAAGTTTGTGCGCTATGTTGCACTTCTCCTGAACACCAGTGCGGATCTTGACTGTTAACGGGACGTCAAGGACCTTCAGGAAGAAAGAAAATTACATTTTCCTCCTAAAAGCCTAAATTGAACAAGACATCTCATCCAGCTGAACCGGGTCAAAACACCCAAACTTACATGGTTCATTCCCTTGATTATCTGTTCAAACTTTCTGTTGCGTGTCATCAAGCCGCAGCCTCCACCCTGATGAGGGAAAGCAAACAAACACCACCTGTCAGTGAGTGTCATGATGATGTTCAACGATGCTTTATACACTGGATCATAAAACACAAATGACTGTCTGACTTTAAAGCTTAAAGTCATCATGGTTTAATGTTATTTTACTTTAACTGGCCCGTCTTATTTAGAAAAAGATAATTCTGCTTATCTTTTTCTTGGCATTGACTGTATCAAACAAAGGGGGGATGGATTTAAGCTTTTAGGTGGGTTCTAATTGAACTTCAGTTCAAAGAAATACTGATCTAAAGTGTGAAGTTGCTCAAATGTAAACAACAGAGGAACACTGTGGAACTAGTGGGTTTTATGGAGGGTGTACCTTCTTGTAGACGAGGTCAATGGGACATCCAGAGTTGATGTCCACAAAGTCAACATCTGCGTTGTTGTTGATGAGCTCTGCGCACCTTGTCATGGTGTCGGGGAAACAGCCCTCCACCTGAAGACAACATTTGGACTTTTCTTCAGACAACTTAACCAAATCTTTAGATAACAGTAAAATAATACAATTTGTAGTTTGTCTAAAAGTGTTAACAACATCAAAGAGAGCAGATTTGTTCTGAGGAGTTAAAGAAATCTAGGAACAGCACCTGGACGCCGAAAACATCTTCACTTTCGTGCCGCTTCAGGAGGGCCCACTCTGACTGCTGGCCCTGCAGCAGGTTGGTGCACATGGCCATCTCCCCACAGGTGATGTCTGCTCCAAAGCGCTTGCACAAACGGCGGAAAGGCAGATTTCCACACTGGGGAATTAAAGGGAATCATTAAGGTCAGGTCAATACTTCCTATCTGGGCTAGCATTTGATATAATATGTTTTAATTCTGCTTCTATAGGAGTAGAACCTTAAAGGTCACCTATTGTGCAAAATCCACTTTTCATGTCTTTTATACATAAGCATGTGTCCCCTCTGTGTAAAGAGATTCTGAAGTTTCAGGAAAAGAGATTCACTCTCATTTTTTTCCTGATCCATTTAAATGAAAACCTGCCTGAAAATGAGCTGATCAGATTTTGGCCACTTTATGATGTCTTAACGATTTTTTGGCTTGTGTAACCATTAGCCAATCACCAACCAAGGTAACCACCCCACCCCCACCTTATCACCTGAATCTCCTCCTAGAGCACCATTGTGTTCTTTTGAACCAAATATCTCACAGAGGGGCGTGGGGAGGGGCTCCTTATTTTTCATCTAAAGTAACAGACAGAGAATCAGCACTTTTGAAACATGGCTGAAACAGAGGGGATTATGGGATGCTACAATGATCTGTTTGGTGTTTGGAGCCAAACACTTCAGAGACATGTTTTGTATATATCTGAGACCTATAACATATTGAAGAAAAACAGAATAATAGGGGGCCTTTAATAAAAAAAACTTATAATCAGAATAGTTTCAATTTGATTAGTTTGGCAGCAGTTACGCATATAACTACAGCAATAATATGTTTATCCTCAGGACTCAATTAAATCTGGTTGTACTTACAGTTGTTAGAGGAGCGAGGTATAGCTTGTCCTGAAAGTCCACCTTGAACAAAGAGACAGAACACATCACTCCTTATAAATCAGAAGTGACTTGTGCAGAGACTATTTAACAGTATCAGCTGGCTGTAATTAAATTGTACAATTTAAAAAAAATGGATAACCGATAATGAAATGGATATTGCAGTTAAGATGTTGGCCTGAGATATACCTGTTTCTTCTCACATTGGCGCAACTTAATGACATCCTCATCAGTGAGTGGGCCAATAGTCTTCACTGGAGGCTGTTTATCTTGTCTGGCCTGTTACAAAGCAAACATGTACAAATAAACATCTAAAATACTGAGCAACATAACATGTATACATACTGTGTTGTGCTCAGTAAAAGTGTTTACCTGTGTTTCTGCTTCAGTAGACACACGCTGCTCCTCTCCTGTTGGATCTGCAGATACTACAGCTGTATCACCAAGGTGTAAAAAAAGACTGAATTTAACTTGTATCATGAGGAATGACGTGCACGTTGCTAGAGTGAGCTGATTAAATGAAAGCTCCAATGAGCTCCACAGAGACTCACTTCACTTCCTTTTCCAATTACAGTTTTAAACCACTGAACAGATTCATTATGAGACAAGAACAACTGAGAGCTGGAATAATATACATATAAGACATTTACAAAGAAAACCTTTATATAGTCTTACCATTTCCAAGTCGTTGTGTTTTTTCTTTGTTGTTTGCAAGTGTTTTGAGGTACTCCTCTGACTTCTTGAAGGCTACAGAGCGCTTCCTCAGTTGATTCTGGAGCTCTTTTTTGATGCTGTTCTTCACCGTCTCCCTGCCATCGTTGGCCTTTATTAGCTCTGCGTTCTCCATGGTTTTGAAGTCAGGTGTGGTGTGCGCCTTTGCGTAGCGGCAGGAGAGACCATAACCACACTTTCCGAATGTGTCGTAGAGGTAGCAGCTTTCCCCGATGTCAGCGAGCTTAGAGGCCATGTATTCGGCTGCGTCATGAAGAAAGATGCATTTGTCTCCATAGGTACATTCCTTATTGTCCTGCATGGATGGGAACAGTCATGACAATAACCATTAGCAGACCTAGTGATTGCAAAATATACTTCTGTGGTATTCCAGAATGATTTGTTAACATTTTCTACCTGAATGACTGAAGGACATAGTCGTTTTTCTTCAAAGGCATTAGGCTTTGTGTGTGGCCGTGACTTATTCTGTCCCCGAATGCGTTTACCGTCTGGTTTGCCAACTTTATTCCTCTCCTCAGGGTCTACTTTGAATTTTTTTGTTTCAGGTTCCTCCACAGATGTCTCTTTTTCCTCCTCAGGTTTGTCATTATCACTGGTCTTATGTCCTTTTGGGCCCTTCCACCCAGAGTCTACAAACTCATGAAATTTGTCTTTGGTGGTTAGGAATCTGCAAATAAAAAAGAAGAGATATGAGACTGGAGACATTTGAGGCCAGCATTTATAGTATACAGAATATTCTGTCACCTTTGCATGCTGCTCTAAAACCACATTAATGACTCAGTTATGGTACAATTAAATGAGGGGCTTACAGGTCCTTGTAAAACTGGAAGGAAAGCTGAGTCCATACTCTGTGCAAGAAGTTAAATGCATACAATGGAGCTGCTAAGCCTTCTTGCTAACTGTGCAGTTCTGTTGACTACATCAGACAAAAGCAGCGTGCAGGATGAAATGTTTGAGTCCATGCTATTCTTCTGGGAAACAGTAGATTACTCTATTCAAGTTGAGAGGCATTTCCTGCCCCAAGTGAATAGTACCTCTGCGTATACCAATAAGGACACATTAAAATAAGTCAAACTGGTGCGATGTCAGCTGTAATTCAAGTGTTGTAATGGATAAGGAATTTCTGACACAATTTTTCAAGATGCAAGGAAAAGGTACAAGCTGGAGATCTTAAATGGCTGAAACATGTTGATCTAACAACAGAGAACTTTATTAAAATACAAGATTTGCTGTAGTATGGAACCTGTCTAAGGCAAGTCATGGCGCTCAACATTTTGACAGCTAAGTGGTTACTGTCATATCATCTGTATACAAGCCGTATATACTCCAGACAACACGTGAGAAGGTTTGCAGTGATTTCCACCAGTTTTACTATCTCATGTATTCCACAATAAGCTAGTAACTTACTGCGTTTTGAGTGCAGCATCGCCCTTCACAATGACATCAGTCTTCTTTTCAACGGTTTCCTCCATAGCATTTTCCATCCCACAGGCTTTCTCCAAATCCCTCTGTTGGAAAACATATCGATTAATCCACTGATTAAATCGTACTAACTAATGTATCACATGACAGAATATTTGTATTATTATTAATATACAGTGGCTTTGGATATCCACCTTTGGTTATGCATTTCGGGGTTATATTTCATTTTAGTTTAACATTGATTTTATATTTCTCAAGTGTTTACTATGATAAAATGCATTTTATTTTGAAATAAATGTGAAAATGCATATTCAATCAATGTTCATTTCCTTCATTGTAAATCACATTGTTCTACATTGCTTGTATGAAAGGTGCTATATAAATGATCATAATAATTATTTCCAACTACTGCATGTTTTACTGTAACCGGTAACGTTACTTTATATAAATTGACTTAACGTCAGCTGAAGCAAAATCATGTTACCTTCATTTAGGTTGCCTGGCTGTGGAAATGAATCCAAATTAACATTAGCAGAGTAACTTACCTTTTATATTAAGTTTGTAAACAGCTGACGTTACTGTAGCTTTAACTGAATCTACCTGCTAAGAAGCTAACAGCTAACATAAAGGATGTTCACAGAAACGATTAGCTGCTAGAATGCTAACGCATTTAAGAGTAATTTTTAGCACCTAAAAAGCAAAAGTAAAAACACTAAACAAATACCGTTAACTTTGATTATGCTTGTCTCTTACCCTAACAAGCGCAGCAACAATCCCACGGCATGAGGAAAGACATGTGCAGCAATTTGAAGAGGTCCGGGTGTGCTGGCAGACAAACATTGGTTCCGCTTCTTTCAAATTAATCTCAGACATTTTCAGAATAAACTATAAAACAATTGAAATTGATCCCTACAGTCCAGGAATGAAGTATAACATCAGATTACTCATATTATGGAAAATAGAAATCTGACGGCCCAATAAGCTAACGTCACACTGTAGTGTTCTCACAAATCCTAGCGAGGAAAAGCTCCATTATGTTTGGAAAGATACAAATATTGCTGGCAGGGTTATGTTTTGCAAATAAAATAATAGGATTTATATCATATATTTTCTTTACAGGCATTCCATCATTCAAAAAAGAAAACCTGCGTGCATGTATTCTCCCATACAAAGATTATTACAAAAAGAAAGACTAACATTGTAACAGTTAGATCACTTTTATTTCGACATTGTATCCTCACATGAATTCTAAGAGCAACTCTCCAACATGAAATGTATACATGATGAAGAAATAAAATGATCAAATCAATGGAAGAGGATTATCTTAACAGGTGTGAGTGATAAAAGAAGTGCAATCTTTAACAATAAATGACTAGCTATTAGAACTCAAACAGTCAGTCAATTGACAGAACATTGAAGCAGCAATTTTCTCAACTGTAAGCATTTGCTGCACTAGTTGCCTTATAAAAAATAAAATGTCTTTGTGTTTTTGGATAATTGGTTGGACAAAACAAAAACTTTGAACATAACACTGTGATTTAGTTTTTCCTTATTTTACAGACCTTAAGATTAATCAGGGAAAATGTTTGACATAGCCAAACCAGTGTTACAAAAGAGACATCTAAAAGTCAGAAATGATATTCTACATACTAAATGAACAAAACATGTTTGTAAAGCAAGCCCAAGTAAAAGCAGCATCCAAAGTTATGTAACATCAAATAAAGAAGCTATATTTTGTCCTCAGGCATCAAGTCTTTCAATCTTTGCATCGAAGCGCTTTTGGCTTGAGTCCAGGACGTTGATGCCTTTCTCCTGAAAGTCATATCCCACTCTCTTCAGCTCCTCTAGTCGCCCTGAGATGTTCTCTGTGCTGTATTCTAACACTTTGGGCTTTCGCACGATCTGCTCCATTGTTATTCCCCCTTTTAACAGACAGTCCAGTTTACTGCTGAGCCTGTCCTTCCCAATGAACAGAACCATTGGAAAGCTGAGGATTAGTTTCTTAATGTCAGCTTTCTGACAGCCAACTGCTACCATCTTTTGCTCGAGACTTAGAAAATTATTTTTCAGACATTCACTAGAAAGGTCCATTATTTCTGCTCCAGGCCCTTGAAAGAGGTCGAGCAGTTCTGAATTGCTCAACGTAAGAGAAGCTCTAAGGATGTCGATATTTGTCCTGACTCTCTTCGTGCTTCTGATGAGAATGTAAGGGTTTCTGGATATTACAGCTTTAGGAAACTGCTCTGGATTCTTCCCGCCAAGTTCGGCACATATTTCTTCCAGAAAGTCCACCATCCGCTTATTCAGCACTAAGCTGTTGGAGAATGTCCGCGGCGCTGTGGTTAGCAGACGATGGAGGTCTTTGGTGTTCAGTCCCAGCGAGGTGAGAAAAGTGATGTTGTTATCCAAGTTGGCATTATTACTGGTGCGAAAGAAAGACTCAGGTGAGCGATACAGGACGCTCACAATTTCTTCATCAGTATTGAAGATCTTTCTCCACAGCTCCCAGCGCTGTTCTAGGTGTTGAACGGAGCGGGTGATAGCGCGAGGATAACGGGAGATGATGCTAGCGATCATGTTAGTAGGGGCACCTTTTTTGTCCAAAAAGAGAGCGACAGCTTGCTCATTTGTGAAGGCTTTACGAAGCACCCCGGGCTGACGCAGGCGTGCCATCTTCACATCAACTCCCATTAGATTCAGATTCTCCACCAGCGATACATTCTCTGGGGTGTCCGGCTGCTTTCGCTCCTTACTACCTGTAGGAGCAGTGCAAAGCCTCCTGGGAAGACAGGTTGGTGTCAACTGTGCTGGGATGAGCCCAAAGCACCGCTGAAATATCCCTGGTTGATGAAGCCTTTGGAGAGCCCTTACTCCGGCTACTGCTGCCATTTGTAAAGCTACTTTGTAACACCTCTGCCTGTTTTAGAGAAACTGAAACAAAAATAAACATGTTTAGCTAAACAATGATGGAGTCAAAGGGAAAAATTCAGTTTGAACGTAAACGGCATACTGTTTGTTATGTAATTAATATTTTGTTCCCTACTTAAATAAAATAACAGTAAATATGAACAATATGTGAATCAAAATTACTCAAAATACAGATATATATTTTTTAGATAGAATATATTTTAAATTCGGTTGGATTCTATGTTGAAACATGTCTGAAGCATTTTAATGTTGTAAGGTGTTGAGATATACTTAATCTCCTATCAATGGAGCCTATTTCATTTGTTGATCAAATTGTGTATTTAACATCTGAATCTTGGAGATATTTCTTATATCTACAGATACATGACAATGTCGCTTCTGTTAAGAATCTGTGCTAAGGGAAAACTCACATTATTCTAATTTCTTACGATGAGGCAGTAGTTATTTACTACCTTGAAACCAGGTGATGGCTAAATGTACAGATATATGACAAAAACACACCGGAGACGAGCTACAGCAGCGACGTCAGAAACTTTGTTCGCCCCCAAATGACTGCCTGAAAGAACCGAACAAGTATTGAGCGATAACGTTTAAACATTTAGTATGTACAATGAATTATCAATGTTTCAAAGCGATAGTCCTTGTGAAGAAATTAGATAAAAAAGCATACCATATACGTTTGGTTTCACTTAGCCAACTACATCATGCTGCAGTGTTTTTTTGATGACAGCCCAGTGTCAAGGAGAAAGCGGAAACGCGAAGCTCGAGTGAGCGAAGCTCGAGGGAAAGAAGCTCTCACAGCGTCATCTGGCGTTTTGGAGACAAACTGGCCCCAGCTCACTTCCAACCACTAGATGGAACTCATTTATCATTTTATTTAATCCAGGCCATGGGAACCTGCCTGCAGACCTCCACTCTCAGGACAGTTCCGGTGCAGGCTGCACTCTCAGGACACCTCCACCATATGACCTCCACTGTCAGTACAGGAAGTGACGATTCGGACGAACACGTTTTTTTTTCCCGCCCACCGAAGGAATTTTTCAAATCACAATTCAGACTCATCACGGAGTCCGCCGACCGTGCACTTTGGGTCGGCCTTGGTCAAGCCGGTCAAGCCCTGACCCCCCCAGCCTGGTTCTCGTAAAAGTTTTTCGCTGAAATGACACCATGGAGGAATGTAACGGGAGTTGACAGGGGACTCTGCCCGCCTCACGAGTGCCTATTTTCGGACACTTTTTTTCACTTTCCCCCCTATTTTCCCCGGTTGTATTATTATTATTATTTTTGGCTATTTCACCCCGGTTTCTACCGGGGGACATTTATCTTACCTCATTCTAATCTACACACATACAAGTATTTAACTTAAGCTACATAACAGTGTTGTTGATAGAGTTGGAGTTTATTCACACGTCACATACTACAGTGGGTAATGTTCTCAAGAAACATTGAACAATGCTGCCACACATGACACAGGGAAAAAAGAAAAGACTCTGTACCCTTTCTTTGCCATTATTTAAAAATAGTCTTGCTACAAAAATATAAATTAGGCTTACTAATAAGACATCTCAGATCTGAAGCTACACAGGAATCTGCTGCCAAAGTCCAATAAAAAAGACCAAAATTAATAGAATCAAACCCTTTTTTTGTTGCATTTCAGTAGAGTATACAAATAAATTCCTTTAAAATAGGATGCAAGCAACACTAGTTTCTTAACCTGAATTGATAATAGACTATAATCAATTTAAACGGAACAGATCTTAATGTTTGCATTCTTATACCATTTTTTACAATAATTCAAATGAATAAGTTCAAACAAACTAAAACTTACAGCTGATTAATAACGGTATCTAACTTGAGTTTTTATTATATCAAAAATCTGTTGAAATGCTACTGTTATTTTTACTGTCCCCCAAAAGCGCGTCGGCAGCCTCCATGCTTCTTTCACAACTTTGCCGTCTTCATGTGTTTCGCAAGAACGTGACTGACACGATAAGATGCTATGGTAGCAGCCTTGCTCTTGTTGGGCCAGGTGAAAATGGACTGCTATGCATTTAGCTGTCCTTTCAGGTCCCTCGCCTTTTGGGAGCGTAGGGCAGAATTAGGAGGGAATTCCGTCTCGTAGCGTGTGTGCAGTCTTTTGAAATGTCGCTCTTAAATTACCCTTCCTCGATAAACCCACGCTCGCATTGCAGATGAGACAGATGGACTTTGAATTGGAATAGATAAAAAAATAATCATCCTCCCACTCTGATTGAAAATTATATATTTTGGGCTTTTTTGCTTCTGCCATACTTGCGGTCTTGTGTGTGCGCGGGCTGTCACGCTGTCACTCCTGTTGACACGGACAAAGTCAGCGAACTAGTTTGGACTGCCCACCAGCCCCGCCCCGACACGTAACGCCGGCCAATCACAAAGCTTTGATGCGTTCAAGTGCATTATTCTGGCACAGGAAGATTATGTTATAGGACATTAACGATAAAACAGAATATTGTTGTTCTATTTTTAGACACATCTCGCGATCGACTGGGAATCTCCCCGCGATCGACCGGTTGGGCACCCCTGACTTATATTGATTGAACTGTTCTGCCCTTACAGCGCGTATCCCTATGCGTAGCTAGACAGTTAGCTAACATTTAAAAGTCTTCCAATAAAGATGCAAGGTTTTCTTTCTTGACTTTACTGTTCTTCTTTTACTTTGTAACACTTTAACAATACAGAAATAAAACACATAAGTATGCAGGCTTTACATAACATATAATTAGCACTGTACAAACGACACACATTCTACTATTAGGAATTAGCTATCATTAGCATCACTATTAGCTAGCATACGTCAGAATCCTCACTTCCTGTACTGACAGTGGAGGTGTTCTGAGAGTGGAGGTCTGCACCGGAACTGTCCTGAGAGTGGAGGTCTGCAGGCAGACCGCTCTCATCCAGGCCATGGGTAACCTTTCAAATTGTGGAGGATGGAGGCTACCAATATCACTAAAACTAAATTATTTCAATACATAATTTGATTAATTTTAGAATAAGCACATAATTATAAGCTTTCACCATTCGTCATAACTGTGCAGTTGTTAAAACTCTCACATTCAGAGAAACAATACAAAGGGCTCAACCTTTTTAAATTGAACCTGAGTTTTATTTTATTTTTGACTTATTTTTGACCTGAATCATTGAATTACTATTCTGCACATAATGTTCACAGTGAATACATAACCATTCACTTACAATGCTATCAGGGTGAATTTGGGTTTTCAAGTCATAGCTTTATTATGATACATGCCTATATTCAGTATAACAATACCAATTCTATGATAAAATATATGTTGGAATGTGAGCTTGCATTAATAGTTAATTAATGGTACACACACATCTGACAACCCTTTATGCATGAGGTACAATAGAGCATTTGCCATGTGTTGTATCTCTTTGCTTAGCACTGAAAAACCTACTGACCCATTACCACTCTTTACTGATGAGTCCAACCACTCGTGAATATTTTAATACTGCACAGTGTAATCTTCATTATGCAAAGGAGCTTTCGCACTGCTGCTCTAAGATTGAAGTGAGCGTGGTGTTTCAGTGACAGCAGCTTTGTCCATGATAGGATCTCAGATACATTTTTTTCCCTATTATCAACAGGACACAGTGTATTTGTCATGATCAAACACAGTTCCAGTTTTCTCACACTTGTCAAAAAGCACTTCTGCCTATATCTGCGTAATGATGTGTTTGGTAACAGCTCTTATGGCCAAATTTCCATCATTTTTAATGTGAGGCTATAGAGGAGACGCAAGAAAGATAACTGTGTTGGAATTTAATTGTCGTGTTTAACACTTGGAGCTACACATCTTAAGGTAACACTGACAAAAAAACATAATAAAATAAAAACATCAGTTGCATCATAATGACACTACTTTGAAACAACATGGTATTTATGTGAAAATGTTCAAATAACATGTAGACTATATTAGTAAATTACAACAAGCATTTGAGTGGCTCTTCATCCCCTCAGCCATGCTCTTTTTAAAAACACAACTATCCATGTCTTTAATTTGAGCTGATAAAGATTTTGCCTATTTAGCTTTCCATTGTACTCATCTGATTCCATTTTATTTCGAGTGTGCCTAGTTTCTCACTCCCTTTTGAGCCTCTTGTTATGTTTTTAATATTGAATAGATTTCTACCCGGATCCATTTGTTGTGGTCTACATTGGTAAAGTTGCTCGGGTAACTGCTGACACAGTACTCCTTCAGTGAATGAATAATTCAAAAACTGTCAAAGCTTTCAAATGCTCAGCGGTTCCTGCAGACGCTGTTGCACAAATAGTGAGTTTTAACAGCTGGTAAGAATGTCTAAAAGAAGATGGGTGGAATTCAAAATTTGCCAGACCATAAGCTGTTCGGCTCCTGTCAGCCGAAGACACAGAGCATCCTCTCCTGCTGCTGCTGCTACTGCTGCTGCCGCGGGTATGTTTGAAATGTTATTGGAGGGCAGAGAAAGGTTTACATTTGTGTAGGGTCATTTGTTTTAACCATAATTGAAACAAAAGGTGAGATGACAGGGACTTAAATAATGGTACTATAGTTTAAATAACCTTTAACATTAACATTTGTTAAGTTGAAGACAAACATTGTGATTCTCAACAACTTGAGATTGTTTTCACATTTTACAAATACACATACATTTCGCAAGCTGTTTACATTTGTGTGGTCCTATCCATCTAACATGAGAAAAATATCTCAAAGTTCTCTCCTTCAGAAGAAAATGTAATTGCACAATTCAATAACAAAGAATACAAAAAAGAGAAGACATGTATTTGTACACTAAGTGATTTATGTGTGCTTTACTTAAAATAAATAATACAATAACATTATACAAGAATCAAACAAATGAGGCAGAATTCACCAAAATAGGATCACAGTTCTTCCAAAATCCTGGTACCTGACATCAAAATTGTTGCACATTAGGCTACTTATTTATTCATCAATTCATGTAAAATGTTTTTATATGAAGCGAAATGACACTTTAGTAATTATTCTAAAACTAAACATGTTTGCAGAACAAATACTGCTATATAAATTGTATTGATAATTATAACTATTCAGCCGATGAAGATCAGTTCCACATAAATATTCTGTTAAATACTGAACATTTTGTCTTTTATCACCTCCTTCTGTCCTAGAAACATAAGCCAGTCTCTCATGTTACCTGTCCCATTCAGCCAATGAGGCTCAAATGTTTCCTTTTTGAACGAGTATACGGCACTGTTGTTGTTAAATGTGCTCAGAATAACACAATCATGTGTCATTCTCTATCAACTTGAGTTGATGAAACAAGTTTTTTATACAACAAAAAAAACGCAGCTTTGAAATAAAAATATCTTGTCTTCAAAAAATAAATCTCTCAAATGGGAAAGCTCTGCCTTTCCGCCCGTTACCATACAAACTGAGCAGATGTTTTAAGCACTATTCGGACTGCATTTAAAACATAGAAATTCATGGTGAATATGTGGATAATAGAATACTTTATTTAGTGTACATTAAGAAGTTAAAAGGTTCTGCAAAATGAGTATTGCCTTTATAAATTCATATTTCTTTCCGATCAAAACATGAGAAAAAAAAAGTAAACACGACAAACAAATGGAGTTATGTGGTTTGTTAAAGATGTTTTAGAAGTAAAAGTACACTATTTACCTCTGAATTGTAATGGAACATACTCAAGTAATTTAAAGTATGTGTCCCTCCCTCAAAATGTACTTGCTTAATTTACACGACTGATTAAAATGCTGCAAACACATTCACGCGTTGAGAAGAGCACAAGTAATCGCGAGATTTGTGACAGCCCTGAAGGCAACACCATTGGTATGCCAGTGGGCGTGGCCGCACCTACACGACGTCATCATTGATGGGTCTCATGTTTACGTGGAAAACATGGCGGCGGACTACCAACAAGGATACAGCACCTAGTAAATGCGACTGGAAGCGAGCTGGAAGCCAAAACGAGAGAAATATTTAACAGTTAGGTTTTCGATTTACCTCGCTGGTATTTCGCATGAAGCAGTCTCCCTCTTGTTTCAGCCACAGGGACAGCGGTGATGGAGGACGAGGAGAGGCAAAAGAAGCTGGAGGCCGGCAAAGCAAAGGTTGGATTCTCAGTTTTTGGTGTCACTAGGACTGCTATTACTCTGTAAAGTGATAACTTAATGTTGTCGACAACTTATTCCACTCACTGCTAGGTCTGTCAGCTGTTTACGGGCCCCCCTCCTCCCCTTGTTACCCCCCTCTCAGCTGTCAGTCCCACAAACATGCGCCCTGCTCTGACAGCCGCTGGCTCGCCGGGCTGTTAGCATGCTGCTAGCCTAACGTTACTTCACTGATTCATTGCACTTTTCTGAACATGTAGGAGTCAATAACAATGCTAGCTTGACAACATTAGCTGCCACATCGTTATCAAAGTCTTATAAATGCCTTAACTCCACCTGAAGTGAGGCAGGCAGGCTGGTGTAACAGGATAAACAGGACACATTTCCCCACTGGTTAGAGCAAACATTGCCCAGACGTGTGCTTCATTGGCTTTATCAGACTCATCATTTAGGTCAGGAGGACAACCCCCACCCCCGGTTACTGGGGTAAAACCATAGGGTAAAACCAGGGTGCTACAACAGGATAATGCAGGGCTTTACATTTTGCCCTGTGGATTAATGTCCATTTCGTCTTTGATATTTTTGTGACATCAATTCATTACTGTTTCATGTTGGAAATTGCAGCAAAACACTAAGTGTTACACTGCTCTGGCTGAGTTGTGAATACTCCCTTCTTGTAGCTTTACTGCTGATGTACTGTATGAAATGCAGCAATGGTTATCTATATTTATTTTCTCAAGCATTTTCGGTATGAATTATGTCCATAGCATGCCTGCAAGGAGGTTACGAAATATGACATGCTGCTCCACTTTGGGCATAACAAAAATAATGAACACTATGACAATAAAAAACCCTTTAGACTTGTGTTTAAAATGGTGTTCATCGCTATTACTCATACACCACTTACTATATAATGTTGCTTCTTCTTTATATTTAAGTTGTTGTCTAGCTCTATCGACTTATGCAAAGAGTTTGTAATGAATATAAGAATGACTTTTGTCAGGTAGACTTGAAATGCTACCCCACGTTGTGACACTGCAGAGAAACATCTAATACTCTCTACTATTTGGTTTCTTTTAGCTCACTCCAGGTTACATAGTGGAGCTGCTGCCCTGGCTTTTATGTTAGCAATGTGGGAGAGACCATGACAAACACCATCTCAGTGGCATTTTGTCTTATAAAAGGCCTCTCTGTACTGCAGGGGGTTTGCTGTTTTCTTTTTTTCACACACCGTACGTACCATGTCACCATGCCCTCACTTGCAAGGAGAAACATCACTCTGTATTTCGCGGAATAATAATTTCATAATGGTTGGCAGTGGCACCTGGTAGGGATATCCAGGACATTATTATTTGTTCTCAAAGTCCGGCTGGATCTTGTAAGCTTGGATTAAGTCAAGGCTGATTTGTAGAATCAATCAGCAAGCAATGGGGAGTGTTTGAATAATGACATGACACTGCCCCTCTAAACTTCAACACATTAAAGGTAAAGATTTCAACTATAGGTGGTTTTAGATGTAAAATAAAAAATTAAACTGTGCCTGTAATCCATTGAATCCAATACATTTAGCTGAAAATTAAGAGGAAGTACGTATGAAATTGCTGTTATGATTTCCAAGTCTGACAATCAGAGGCGTTTAGTGTCTTGGTAATGAGCTTCCTAGAACCAGGTGTAAGTAAGGCTTAATTTTAATGTCCGAGTGAAAGGAGAAATGTCGATCACTTTTTGTGTAAGCCCTCTACTTAGATTGACTTCCATCCCAAGCAAGTGCCTATTGAGTCAAACCAGACAATAAGCATTAATTGCAGGCTGATGTTTCAATCCATTCGCTGCAGATGTATTGTTGTTGCTCTCACTTTTCTCTGTGGAAAGTGCATTACCAGCATAATAGATGTACTGGCTTCAGCTCCCTTCTCCAGTTGCATGGCAGGTCTTTGAGTCTCTGTATTTTCTGACACAGCCGTGATAAGATCAAGATGGTGGAAGGATTTTGTGAAACTCACAGACGTAGATACTGCATATTTTACAGTCGCCAGTTTATCAGTGACTTACCTTTTACTTTCTTTGCCAGATTCTGCAGAAGTTTGAGTTTGTGTAAAGCCCACTAACAGAATAGAATGATGTAAATTGCCTGTATTTCAGCGCAGTTCCATTTAATCTGAAACTGATTAATCAAATAGACATGTTTTATTGTAATGGTGGTCTACAATTAAGCTTAAGGGGCTTCATTAACTGTCAGATTGGTGTCTCCATTGAGGTGCCAGCCTATGTACTGCTCCAGCGTTTTCACAATAATACTGATTGGCTCACGGGAGGACATGGCAGTGTTTTTAAATCTGGACCCAGCGATGCATGCATCATTCATGAAGGGCGACATGCATATTTGTTTCCCTGCTTCTCTCATGTGCCTTCTGGTCCTGCAATGGATGTATGTTTGTAACTTTACGAGCCTCTACCATCCTGACTGATTAGCTTGATTGGTCATTTGATGTGCCTTAGGGTTTTTCTGCAAATAAGGCATCATGGCAGTGGATATCTGATGAGTGCTGATTTTGCTCTTAACAACTACTGGTGATGCTTAAAATATTCCTGATTGATATTATGTCCAAACTAATTAAATCTTTCAGCCTTGATTGGATTGTTTCAGCTAATAAACATGCAGACCCTTTTAGAGAAATCAGTTTCCAAACCATACCACAGACAATTAAAATAGTGTAGCCACAACATTACAAGTAGGTTGTCTTGGGGTTCAAATAGCCTAAAGGTCACGTTGATTAGGCAGCTATTGAGGTTTTGAGGGCAGCAAAGGTGCAAGTTGAGCTGCTTGGCTTTGGCATAGTTAATCGTCCGGTGACTAATCATGTGCGTGTCCTGCAGAGCTCCTTATGATACAAAGAGTTAACCACGCTCTTTTATCTTATTCATTTGTTGAATTAAAACTGGAACGGTTTCACCTTTAGACCTCAGTCTTTATCATCCCAATATGTTTGGAGATATAACATTGAATGCTCTTGAAGCTCCTGTGGTGTCATGCAGTGCTGCATGCAAAGGGCTTGCCGAGTGATTGATTGAATGTGATCGTCTTAACAGCTGTTCAGTTTGAATTGCTTCAACTGGGAGCATGACTTAACCTAACTTCCCGTGCACTTTTAGAAACCATTTTATGTGAGAAGGAAGTTTTTTCTTTTTTTTTCACTTGATATGCGGCAAAATAGCCGCTTTCATTGCTGCAGTAGCACACCACAGCTGATTGAAATCTATACTATACCAAGACATTAGTTAGGTTTCACTAGTGTCTTTATAAGAGAAAAAGCTTTTCCAATAGGCATTCGCATCTGTATATTGTATATAGCTCATTTAAAATCACAGGTTTGGTGGCATTTTAATTTAGTTACTTGGCAATCTTGGGATGTATGAATGATTTTTGCAGAATTTGTCTGGTTGAGGACGATAGTGTTAATGCCAATCAATCAATCAATCAATCAATCAATCAATCAATCAATCAATCAATTGTCTGCTTAATAAACCCGACTACAGGTGTATATAGGAACTTTAGAGATGGTCCAACACATTACATTTCCTACAGGGGAGCTAAGACTATATTTCATATCCAGAATGTGGCACCTATGCCATAGACTCCAACTGGTCTATCCTATAGTGACCATTGTGTGTTTACCTTTTGAGCTCTGTTTTCGGTTGCTCATTGGACAAGTAGCCATCACCAAAGACATTTCCATTTAGATATCTGCCCGCTCTTATTCTCTGCAGTGAGGAGGGAGACTGTGGCGGCGCTCATTAAGATGAGGATGCTGCATGAAGACATCATTCTCAGTGGAGGTTATAAGGATACTTGACTTTGATCCTGGCTTAGATTTGTTGACTGCTAAGGCACGTAGGGCTGTGACAGGTATTACAAGTGTATTGCTTGTTGAGACAGAAACAAGGGTGATTTGATGACTTGCAAAACCACATTTTATTGCTCACAGGCAATAAGCACATGCTCAGAGTCAGAATAAACACATTCAAATACCTTTACCTGCCGCTCAGTCACAGTGTGAAGAGACTTTAGGGTAGGAGTTGTTCAGGTCATCACATTTCTTTGAGATATATACGCATATATAAACTAAAGGGAATGATAGCTTCTGTGTTTGAAGCCTCTTTATTGTTTAACAGCTGAACCCCCTGGGTCATAGGTGACTTCAGTTGCTGTGGCTGCTTTGTTTTCAGGCCGGTTAGCTATTGTTAATTTCCAACTGGAATGTGTGTGTACATGTGTGTAAAGCACGGGATGGTTGCCCTCTAGTAGTGGGTTGTTGACTAACACACTGCTGCTGACAGCCTCATTGACACATGACTTTGCTGTGAGTGTCCTCCCCACTGCACTGCTGCATTTTAGTGCTGCTTCAGTATTATAGCCTCACCGTTATCAATCCATTGGCAGAAGACTACTGGATGACCAATTGGCAAATTTGACAGTATGTTAAAGTGAAGCAATATTTATTCTTTAGCTGTGTACTATACATTTTTTATGGATTGATTTTTTAATACAATTAATGGCAAAAAATAGTGCTCTTGTAATTTGATAGTCCTGATATTGTACATTTTCTTATACATCGAATGATAAATTGTTCATGGATGAAATAACACAGTTTATTTTGGTTAAATAAATCTAATATTTATAGATCTATCCTCCTCATTTATGTATTTTGTGTCCAATCCGGTCAAAACACCTAGACTTATACCACCCCAATATAAATATACATCATGTCTGAATATAAATTGTGTTGAGCTCCAAATTAATATGTATCTGCTGAAAAACGACAAACACTCACTTTGAATATTACATCTTAGTTTTGTTTAGCTCCACTCCAATTGCAATGAATGTAATCTCACCAAAAAAAGAAACATATTTACTGTATGTTGTTGTTGATGCTGTGAGTCACCTACTTTTACACATGGATTAAAAAAAAAACCTGTGTGAAAAATCTGACTGTGTAAATGTTTTCAGACAGCAGATGGTGATACACCTACAGTCTCTCCTCCTGGATGGCGACACAGCGACGCAGCTCTGGTTCTCCATATGCTCCGCTCGGCCAGCCAAATAGGGCAGCCTGATATGATAAGCAGCTCAGTCAAAGGCTGGGTTTCCGGAGACTTCTCCAAAACTCAGGCTAATTTCTTCTGGCAGGTCCAATGCATGTCTCATTTAGTGATAGTGTGTTATTTTGATTTAATCCATAATCTTGTTGTTGGGTTTTCAGAGCCTCACTACTGTTTTAACCTGTAGATCTTCCATCCTGTAAGACTGGCATTCATTCATGTCTCCTGGTATTTAATGACTGACGCTCTTCTGGAAGCACAGATAGATGGGTATATTTAGATGAGAGGGTGTGTGTGTGTGTGTGTGTGTGTGTGTGTGTGTGTGTGTGTGTGTGTGTGTGTGTGTGTGTGTGTGTGTGTGTGTGTGTGTGTGTGTGTGTGTGTGTGTGTGTGTGTGTGTGTGTGTGTGTGTGTGTGTGTGTGTGTGTGTGTGTGTGTGTGTGTGTGTGTGTGTGTGTGTGTGTGTGTGCACAGAGGTGCACATCAGAAGCCCTTTTAGCTTTCTAAGCTGTGTGCTGTAGGTGGGGGGACGGGACCACGACGCCCACCCTCAGCTCTGTCGTGTCCGCCTCTAACCTTTAGTGCAGCATCACCATACCAGAGCCGTCAAACAGTGCTCTCCTTTATGCTAATGTTGCTGCTACAGGAGTGTGGTACAAAATCACTTCTTATGTAAGCACTGTTCTCACTGTGTACAATGCGTACTTATTTGCATTGTGCCTGAATGCTGAGAGGACAGTGTTGGCTGAAATGACAAACTGACACTTAAGGATCTGTGATATGACCATATATACTTTGAAACAATATGTTATGAACTACTGTCAGAAATGTTACAGTACAATTAAACTTGACTGAGTGTGAATATATTTAATGGATATGTAGGTGTGTTACAAATCATGAGAAGGAATTATCCATTATTTTATTTAAATATACATTTTGCATCAATGATATAACGTTTCTTCATTTTTAAGTAATTGAGTAACTGGACAAAAACAGACAAAGAGTTTCAAAGTTGAAGCATGAAAGTTCATTCTTGGCGTTTGAAAAAAAACATAAGCACTTCCAAAGATAGTGCCAAACCCATATGTTAAAGTGCATTTAGGGTAATTATTCCTGTCATGGGGTTCTTTGCCATTTCCAGGACAGCTGAGCAGGCATTAGCACGGTATCCGTGGCAACAGTCTGTGTATATCTATGGCAATCCTTGTAACACCTGTGCTGCGACACCTGCAGCCCCGCTGTGAGCTGTCGCTGGAACTCATATATAATACATGTCAGTAGTTGGAACAAACTGTGTTTCTAGTAACATTTGCTGTTTTGTTTTCAGCACAAAATGAATTTGTGTGAAAGAAAGGGAAAAATAATGAATAGCTAGTTATTAGATCTGTTTGATCATACGCTTCAAAACTGTTTTAAAAGTATTTTCTTAAGATAAAAAGTCCTGTATTACCTTGAAATGGAGAATATGAAAGCTAATAACAATGGATAATAAAATACCTTTATGTTTTGGATTAGGCACAGAAAACATGGAACTGTTGCCGGATTAAATGGTTGTTCAAATGTCATAAAATGAATTAAATTGTGTCTGTAGTTGATTATTCATTTTTAAACTCAAAAACTAAATGTATCATCTTTCATCGTCCAGAATGCAAAAAGATTATGTTTGGATTATTCTTTTGTATTATCTGCCACAAAGAATTATAAATAGGTTCTGCTGGGATTCAAATAGACTAAAGGTTTTTTTGTGGTGTTGAGCACAGCACAGGTAGGAGTTGATCTGCTTAGCTTGGCCTGAATGGTTAATCGTTTCGGTGACTAATCATGTCTGTGCCCTGCTCCGCTCTGCATGAGGGACAGACTGGACCACAGGGGCTCTGTTATCTTACCAATTGGCTTAATTGAGACAGGAGGGTCTCACTTATAGTCTGCAGTTTTAGTCTTTGTTCATATGTATAAATATCTAACATTCAATGATTTTGAAACTTTTGTGATCTCCTGCTGTGCTGCTTGTTCCAATTAAATTGATATAAAGTGGAGATCTTGAACCAACAAAAAGTTGTCTCTCTAAATTATGAACATAAACAATTCAAACAAAACGAGAGAGATGACATAATGTTTTAGTTCCGATCATTGACATAGTTTGGAAATGTAATCCCACTAGTCAGGATTAGCACCTGGCAGAGCAAGAGGCATGTGTCGGGTGATACAGACTCAGGGAGGGAGGACTCATTCACAGCGGGGGAGAAGTCTTTTTGTGACACATAATGCAGCGCTTTCATTTGAGCAATCTGTGCCGACTCGGAGTAGGTTTATTTGTTCTTTTTCTATATTTTCTTTATTAGTTTGTGGGAGGCTAACAAAGTTGTGAATCATGCTAAAGCAGGAGGTTATGCTCTAAAGCTTAAGCATTAAGGTCAGGTAAACAAAGATCTGAGAACAGGCTCCAGCCCGAGATGTACACGAGAATAACCCTTCCAAGAAGTGTTATAGAACATGTTTTCACTTACTTTACCTCCAAGGAGAAGCTGAAAATGTCCTTTGTTATTCTTTAACACTGTCTGTTTCTCTCTTCCCTCTCCAGTTGGCTGAGTATCGGCAGAGAAAAGCTCACGCGGACTCCCAGAAGCATCAGAAAAAGAAAAAGAAAAAGAAAGCTGCGGAGGACTCTGAGGGGGACTCTCAGGGACGAGTGGAGGGCGAGCCGGATCAGTCTGTGGGAGGAGAAGAGATCTCAGGTCGAGGACGTGATAGATCACAAGAAGGGAATGAAGACCCCCCCACCAACGAGTTTACCTTCGCCAGGACGCTGCGGAGCGGAGAGACAGTCAAACATAACCAGACCTACAACATAGAGGTACGCACCTTCATTTATTACAGTTTTACAGTCCCCTTTATTTCTTTCAATGCACAAGAAAAACACAAAATAAGGTAAAGGTGCAAAAACGAATATATGAGAAAACATTTGAACATTTCCTGAAGGGCATTTTGACATATTGAAATAGTTGCTTTTGTTCATTGAATAGTCCAAACCCCAAACATTTTTTAATTTAATATCAAAGAACGCTAAGAAACCCAGTGAATGTTTACCTTTGGGAAGTTGAAAACCAATAAATTCGTTTTGGAATTGTTGCTTAAAATATATGACAAAATATTTGGCAATTCATTTTCTGTTGATTGAGTTATCAAATAATTGACTGATAGTTTAACTTCAAATACATTTTCAATGTTTGAATGTAATCATAAAATGTTGTAATGCATGAAATGGGAAGGTGAAAAATGTGTTATTTTGAGATGAGATTATAGTTACCTAAAATGCTCAAACAAGTCTTCAATTATCAAATTAAGAACACACTGTTGCATCCTGAATTATACAAAACACCATTGTTGGTGCTGACATCTTAAAGTGTCCAAAGTAATCTACTGGTCTAACATATTGTAAAATACATCTTCTAAAAATGTTTATTTTATGGAATGAATTATAAAATGATCAGCTCATTCATTTTTAATCCTAATTTAAAAAATCAAGTAACACCAAAAATATATGAATTCACGTCAGCAGAAGATCCCTGCTAAGAATGGTGTTTCAAATCTAAAGGTTCACTGTCTGTGTGCTTTGAAACAGCACTAGCATATTTCTCTCAGTCACAAACAATTTCACAAAATATGAATAATGTTTATTCATGAATCTGTCATTAATTGTCTCCAGTGAAAGGACACATTTGAAGCCTTTTTAAAAATGAGCGTTCCTCCGAATGCGTTTCCTCCGTCTCTAATGCTGCAGTCTGATGTAGTCTGTGCTTCTCCTGCACCAAGAAAGCCTTTCAACACAAGGCATTTGAAGGCTTCAGTCTTTCATCATTAACATGCACTGACTGTGAAAGAGCCTATGAGAGAAAACACAAGCAGTGATAGATCTTTGTTAAAATGATCATCGTCCTCTCCAGAGTTTTGTTTGTCTCCTGGAGCCAAATGAGCCGCTGTAGCTGTCATGACAACCGTTCCCACTGAGAGCACTGGGCAGCGATGTAGGAATTTAGGCTGGAAAATGAATTGTTTCCTAATTTCTTCAGAATTTTATAATTAAGTGTTTTCTTTAATGAAAAGATTCAGCTGGAGATGTCTTGCTTTTCTGAGTCACACAGCTTAACTAAAAAACCGACATTTAAAAGTAACTAACTAGTAGACCTTTACCACTTTATAGAAAGAACATTTCTAAATGACATTTTTTGTAATCAAGCACACACAAGAATAACATTTCCAATAGCAAAACCATTAATTCATTAATAATTACTTTGCTTTTAATTGAGCCCTCATAATTAGACTAAAATGCACAAAACAATCTTATAACTGAGAGCCTGCATTTCGTATTTGAAACTTTGTATCCCAACAGTATAGATTGGACTTTTCAACGTGTTAAATACTTTTTCTGCAGCATGCATCTGGTTTAATTTGTCAATGATACATTTTGCCTGGAGGAGGCTTCATACTTTATTATATGATGTTTAAAAACAGCACTTGATGATTAAAACTCGACTACTGTGCTGAGAGACAAGATTTCCCTATGGAATATTTGATATTTTAAATGTTGGTGCAGTGCTGATTTGTTGTCCTGAGGGTTGAACTTTTAAACTTCTTAGTTTTTAGTTTGCTTAATACACTACAGACCAGTACTTTCATCAGGCATGCTGTTTGAAACTTTAAAGGGATGACATTTTATGTTGAGGCTTCTACAAATTCATTAAATATCCACAAATGCTACCGTGTCTCATGCAAGCCAAGCCCGCTTTCATAATGCAACAAATGGTGAGTCAGTTTAATATTCTTTGTCGACATCGAAAGTAGGGCTGCTCGATTATGGCAAAAATCATAATCTCGATTATTTGGGTCAATAATTGTAATTGCGATTATTAAATGCGATTATTCATTGACTTTGAAAACATCCATTTATTGGAGAAAATTTGTTTGAACAGTATGTTTTTAACAGTTGATTGCCCTGAACTTTAAGTATAATTGAACTGAAAAACCCCAAAAAATAAAATAAAAGTAATAATAAAAAAATTATCGTTTTATTTCGATTACGTTGTTTTCCTAATCGTTGCAAGTCATAATCGTAATCGCGATTAAAATACGATTAAAATACGATTAAAATACGATTAAAATACGATTAAAATACGATTAATTGAGCAGCCCTAATCGAAAGCTTTCAAGAGCATAGTTATTATTTGGTCTGTAAGCTTTACAAACATCCCTGACCTTATAACCTGCAACACATTTCATTCAGCAGTCTCAACAATGGCTCTGATAAATAAATATTTCATAGAAAATAAGCTATTCAAATGACAGTTTGGAAAACAATGTGCACATATCTGAAGGCTCTTACACTTTTTCCTCTCAGTCTCTTTTATCACCGCTGTGCAGCCGTTCTGGACCCGCTGTACACTTGATGCGGTACATGCCCACTAAACTTCCAGTTGCCATGGAAACAAACAATTGCCTTTTAAACAGGATGAGATGCGTCGGCCTGCGCGACCAATTCTTGTGGCCTTGCAACACTTTTTCTCCAGACCTTAAGGTTGATTTAATGTATGAATGATGTGTTGCACAGAACGTTTTTTTTACCTCCTCTCTGTTATAAAAGGCTGTGGAACATAGAGCACTGAGATGTATTATGTAACACTAACAACGTAACAGACTGAGCCATGCACACAGTGAAATGCTTTATGCCTTTTTACATCGTTCTGGTCCCAGACTAACGGGTTCGAGGTTTGTCAGTGACGCTGCTTTCTGTTAGCAGGAAGCGGTTGCTGTGGAAACATCACGACAGTCTTTCACAGCTCAAGTAATTACAAATATAAGTGTGTTGAATCATAGAGGGCGCCTTAGACAGCGCCAGCGGCAAGGAAACTTCTCGCTCTCGTTCAATGAGGTTTTGACATTGTGTTCACGTGTTCTGTTCTCCGTGCGCGTTTTCTCTACGATCTCTAAGATCTGCAATCAATTCCTAGTAAAACTCTCCCTTTCACCGCTCGTGGGCCACATACAGTTGAAATGTATGACCCTTGAATTAACTCTAACATAGAGTTGAATAGTGGCCGTCATTACTCAGTGGGAGTGCGAAAGGAGCTGTGTGATGGAAGGAGGTTAGGCCCATATGTTAATGCTGAGTGCCCACAGCAATAGGACATCATGCAGGCAGTGTTTATCAAACTGTTCAGATTCAACATTTTATCATGTGCATTTTGTGGAAGATTTCTTGAAACTGTAATCACTACATAGTCCGGTTTTTTAATTTCACAATAAAAGATTACACATATTTAAAATGTTTACTGTTTATTTGACTTTGTTTATGCTCAATTGTGATGCTTTGTCTGTCATGTACAGTACTACTACTTAGGTTTCCTGTGAACAGATTGAAATCACTTTTACGTGGCTCATATTTTATTATTTTATTCAACATTTATCATTACTATTTGTTAGTTTTTTAAAATTCAGTGCTGATTATATTGTCTTAATCTCCTCTGTTGCAGCCGGAGAGTGAAGTGTCCACGACGGCTGAAGATTATTCCTCAGAGGTGAGAGGACCGTTCTGAAAAAATGTATCATCATACCGTTAGACAAACCCCCCCCCCCCCCCCCCCCCCCCGCTTGACTTCAAATTAGGGCTGGGGGATCATTTGATATGATATTTTAGTGTCTTTTTAACCTCCTTCACAATACCTTACTCCCATTTCTACAATAGATTTTTTTTACCATGCCAAGTTTACATCGATGCAACTTGCATATTGAAGCATCTTTTAGAAGGGCTTCTGGAGATCCATATTTAACTACCAGAGGATGCTTTTGTTGATTTTGTAGACCTTTGTTGAATACTGTAGTCTTCCAGTACACCTCCACACATTCAGACTACTAGCTAGGTTATAACATATCCCATGCTGGTATGCCTTTGGTGGATAAATCACAGAAATCCAACCACAGACCCAGCCACTTATTTTCCAGAAAATAGGTGAAACGTGTTCCCTTCTGCACTTTGAGTTGAATTTTGTATATCAAATCTGATACATAAATGATGTTATTATCAGTCAAATGGAGGATATTCATTCTTGTAAAAATGTGACTTCTATTAACTATCGTCAACAAGGAACATCTGTTATCTAAAACTAAACACAGAAAACTTTGAATCCTTGATTTAAAGGTGATTTTAAAACCAACATTTCAAAACATTTGCCCAAAAAACGAATCACCAGACTTAAGCAGTACTAATCTACCCAATTAAGACCTTGGAAACAATGTGGACTTTTCCGTCACAGCTCCTATATCTTCAAGTTTGGCTGACAGCGTTGTGAATTAACAGGTGAATGGGTGCCATGAGGAGATGACAGAGAGCCTGATGATGCTTTCGAAGGATTTTGTCTGGGTACAGTAATCTGATCAAGCAGCTCTTTTGGCTCGGCTTTCGGCTGCTGGACGTAACTGTCTGTTTGCTTACACTTTAGTCCTCTGCAAGATTTCCTATAACCCACTAACCAAGCCTGTTTAATGCTGTACTCACTAAACCATAACCTTATGTGTGATAGGAATTTGAAAGCTGTTTTGTAGGGAAGAGAAGTACACATCTTTCTATGTTATGAATGACTATTTTGAAAGCACTAATGGCTGAGCAGTTTAGGATGGAACAGGGCAGTGTGACATTTTAGAAGTGTCAATTATTTGTGAAAACTGGAGGACAGTCCTCTGGGAGAATGGAAGAAGAAGAGATGAAAAAAGTACTGTGAAGAGTTTGAAGGAGAGAGCACATGGGGGGGTTTATAAAGAGCTGCTCTCTTTAGATACACTGAGGTTATACTTGAACAGGGGAGGGACACCAAGGAGGTGCTAATCAATAAAGGTGGGATAGCTGGGGAGCAAAATGACATGCCAGCTGCGGTTTGAATTACACTGATATGTTAAGAAAGATAATAATGTCAGAAGTTATTTATAAACTGAACTATTCTTATAGTATAAAAGTGTTACCATAACTTAATGTTTCATTGAAATATGCAAAATGAAACCCATATTGATCCACTCTTTAGGAACAATTAACTGTGTCTTAGTGAGGATTTTGACTTGTGTGTTTTGCTATGAATAATCTATAATACAATCCAAATACTCTCTGTATGAGGGCTGCAGCATTTATCTCTACTGTTGCATATTCTATCACATATTGTGAATTGTATATATTCAATATGCTTATTCTTGACTGTCCCTAAAGACACTGTCTCAAACATGAAGTCCATCATCACAGGACTACAGTTCCCTTGATGTTTAGCCACACAAGTGTTCTGTGTTAAGGCTGATCAAGTCAACCTAACTTTTGGTACTGCTGCATGAATTAGCTTTTCTTGCCTTCAAGAAGGTCTCTGTCTGAAAGCTCACTTAAAAACATATTATATATACAGTGCAAATGTATTTCATATTTGTCATTACGTCTGATAGTCTGTAGCTCTGACACCAAAAAAGCCAAACCTGATACCACGTGAGCGGCGCTGTTTTTTATCCTCAAAATTATTCAAATGAAATCACTTGGTGTGGGATGAGACATTTAATTACTGCTTAAATGATATGAGTATCATGAGTATTCAGCACCAATGCAAATGCCTTTCGATCTTAAATTGAAAGTGTGATAATTTTGCTAAACCTACGACATCTCTTGTTTTTTAAACAGTATAATGTGCAATTTCAGATATTTAGTTGAATTATTTTTCTTGCAGGCCTTAACTCACGCTTACAGTACTAACAAAGACTTTGCCTAAATGGCCTTGGGTTATTGGAGATGCATTTTTACCCTTATCTGTAAAGTAATCCTTAGAAGAGAAAACCATTAACACATTTATTGCACTTTCATGTGGCTCTTGTAACTAACTGCTGTTGCCTTACGGTGGCGAATAATTGCTAAGCTCATTCCTAATGGCTTTACCAAAACCCTGTAAAAAGAGCACATTTCCCTACTCAGGAGGAGGTGGAGCCCCTGCGACAGGTGACAAAGGGAGGAACGATGGAAGAGGAACTAGCCGCAAAGACCCAGGCGGTGGAGGAGCTGAGTCGAGAGCTTGAAGATATCAGATCTGCCTTTGGCACAGAGGGAATACAGCAGGTACATTCATTACCCGTCGTTGTTGTTGTTGTTGTTGTTGTTGTGAAAATCAACGAGTATTTTCACACGAACACATTTTGCATTTGGTTTTGAATAACAAATGGTCACCTGTCATCCATTTCCAATTATTTGTCATACTGCAATTCCATCTGTAGCTCTCACTGTCTACAATGAAATGGCGAGAACTTGTTTATTCCTCCATCAGAAAGCCCGGAAGGTTCTTTCTGATGCTTAATCCTTTCTCTGCTCGGTAGTATCTTGAAAGCTGTCTGTAAAGTGATTTTACTTAGTTGCATTTGACTTTTCTAGCTTCAGGACTTTGAAGCGGCTCTGAAGCAGCGAGATGGCATCATCACGCAGCTCACAGCTAACCTCCAGCAGGCTCGTGAGGAGAAAGACGAGACCATGAAAGAATTCCTGGAACTGACGGAGCAAAGCCAAAAACTACATATTCAGTTCCAGCAGGTGGGAATGTTTTAAGTATAAACTACTATGTTATATTAGCTATTCAGTCCTATATTCCCTAGCCACTACATGTCATTACACTATTATTATTATTTGTGTTCTACTCCTTGTAGTCCATGTTTTAATTAAAAACACATCTGTTTATGGGAAAATCTCAGCTTCAGGCGGGCGAGACTCTGAGGAACACGAGCCACAGCAGCACAGCAGCTGATCTTCTGCAGGCCAGGCAGCAGCTCACGCAATACCAGCCGCAGCTGGAGGAGCTCCAGCTCAAACTCAGTGAGATGGAGACGGTAAGAGGCCTAATGTGAAGCTGCAGATATCTTTTAGACATGTAAAGTGGTTACACAGTATGTTCTCCAGGTTGCCCCTGCTTAAATGAGAATTGTTTATTTGCAGTTGGGGAGAAGATCAGAAGAATCATTCCTACAAAGAATAAATGAAAAGGACCTGCTTATTGCTGAACAAGACAAAGTTATTATGAGTCAGGAGCAGTCGCTGACAGAGATAAGGACGGTAGAGACGTCTTTTGCACAAACACTGAAAGAGAAAACTGAATTAACTGCAATAATCACAGAGCAGGAGCGCTCATTGACCCTGCTCAGAGAGGAACTTGTTCACGTGGCACGGACTACTGATGACAATATTAAAGGCCCTTCAGAGAAAGACCTGATCATAGCAGAGTACGAGCGAGTCATTTCAGAACGCGACTACTCTCTCACCCAGCTCGAGGATGAGCTCGAGTCCTCTGAAAAACATCTGTGTGACCTCAAACAGCGAATGGCTGCAAAAGAGGCAGAGTTTGAACGATGCATGGATGAGTCGGAGAACAACAAGGCAGGCTTAGAAAGCTGTAAAAGTGAAATGGAGAGATGTAAGTTAGACTGGGAGAAAGATCAGATTGAGTTGGAAAGCTGTAAAAGCAAAATGGAGGGATGTAAATTGGACTGGGAGAAAGATCAGATTGAGTTGGAAAGCTGTAAAAGCAAAATGGAGGGATATAAGTTAGACTGGGAGAAAGATCGGATTGAGTTAGAAAGCTGTAAAAGCAAAATGGAGGGATGTAAATTGGACTGGGAGAAAGATTGTGTGGAGTTAGAAAGCTGTAAAAGCAAAATGGAGGGATGTAAATTGGACTGGGAGAAAGATTGTGTGGAGTTAGAAAGCTGTAAAAGCAAAATGGAGGGATGTAAATTAGACTGGGAGAAAGATCGTGTGGAGTTAGAAAGCTGTAAAAGCGAAATGGAGAGATGTAAATTAGACTGGGAGAAAGATCGGATTGAGTTAGAAAGCTGTAAGGGTGAACTTGCAACCTCCAGACAGAAAGAGCGAATGTCATCTAATGAAATCATGCAGCTCATGGGCACAGTGGAGGATCTGCAGAAGCGTAATCACCAAGGTAGCCTGTCGGAGGGCGACACAATCCAACAAATGCAGGAAGAGAATGCGAGGAACCTCGAAATTCTCAGGGCAGAGCTGGATGAGATGTACGGCGAGCAAATAGTCCAGATGAAGCAGGCGGTTAATTTGCAGCATGCAGCGAAAGTGGATCAAATGGTCGAGCAACATCGTGCTGAGCTCGAGCTTCTGAAATCTCAACAGCTGTCTCAAAGCTCCACTGTTAGCACTGAGGTGGAAACACTCAATGCTAAGACTAGGGAGCTTCAAGAGACTTTACAGCAATCCCAAGCAATGCAAGACAACGTCAGACATGAGCTAAGCCAAGTCACCCAAGAGAAGTTCAACCTGCAGGCCAAGGTGGAGGGTCTCCTCCTAGATCTACGTGCTGCTACAGAACAAGTGGAGCAGGTCTCCAAAAGCCTTATCTCTCAGGAAAGCCATCGAGGTGAACTGCAGCGCCTCCAGGAGCACATCGACAATCTTAACAGCGAACTGGATGCTGCTCAGGAAGCGGCTGAGGAAGCAGAAATAAAACATGAATCGGAAACGACCAATTACAAAATCAAGTTGGATATGCTGGAGAGAGAGAAAGATGCTGTGCTGGACCGCATGGCCGAGTCACAGGAGTCAGAGCTGGATCGACTGAGGACTCAGCTTCTGTTCAGCCATGAGGAAGAGCTCACCGTGCTTAAGGAGGATTTGCAAAGGCAGGGCTTCCTAAACACGGAGAACCTTCTCAACGAAGCTGCTATCAAACACGGGAAAGCTCTGGAGGACCTGCGCAAGGGTTATGAAGAAGAGCTGCATCTGTTACGAAGAGAGAGGTCAAGTTCTGCCACAGAGCGGGATGAGCTTTTCCACCAAATCCTTGGACTGAAGGAAGATCTGAAGATGGCTTTGCACAGCTCCAAAGCAGACAAGCTTGTCCAGCAGCTCCAAGAACTTCAGGTAGAGATCGAGGAGCTGAGAAAGGGAGGAGAAGAACGAGTTCGTATGGGAAATGAAATTCAGTCATTGCTAAAGAAAACCGAGCTGCTTGAAAACCAAACAAGAGAAAAGGAACGTTGTTGGGAAAGCAAATGGAAAGATCAGGAATCGGAAAAAGAGACATTGACAGAATCTAATCACACTTTGAAAGAAGAGTTGGACTCCACACATCTGACAATGGAGACAGTCACAGCAGAGAATCATCAAAAACAACAACAAGTAGTTCAGTTTACTGAGGAAATTGATAAACAGAGGACTACTTTCTCTTTTGCCGAGAAGAATTTTGAGGTAAACTATCAGGAGCTGAAGGAGGAGTACACATGTCTTATTGAGGCGAAGACGCAGCTAGAAGAGAGGACTCTGAAGGAGACACTTGAGTTTGAGGCGAAAATCTCCAGCCTTCAGTCCCAGATTGGCGAGCTGAAGGGTCGCAGCAGCAAAAGGGGCGCAGCGAATACAGACACATGGGAACACGCTGTAATAGAGAAAGATACTACTGAGTTAATGGAGAAGCTTAATGTTACTTTGAGTGAGAAGGAGAGCCTGGCTGCAAGGCTTTCCGAAGTTACAGAGAAACTGATGTTTACCGCGAGCAAAGTGACACAGCTGGAGAGAGATCTGCTCAAAGTAAGACAAGAAAATGTGAAAGTCATCGCGCAGAGTGAAATCCCGGGGAGAGAGCTAGAAAAGAGAAAGGAAATGATAAGAAAGCAAACAAGGGGGCAGGGAAAAGCTAAGCTCCAGCGTGCTGATGAACCAGTGTCTTCTGAGGACCATCACCTTAAGATTCAATCTGTGCGAGAAGAGACGAAAGCTCTTCAGTCTCTCTCACAGGCAGCTGAATCCGAGAGAGACGGCGTCAAGCAGACCTTTGAGATCCAGAACCTTTCACTGGCTCCTTCTCCAGCAGCGGTCCAGTCGGTAGGGGAGGTTGCGGGACCATCCCTGCCACTCAAGTCCACCGCCTCAGGGTCAAACAGGCGCAAGAGACGGCAGAAGTCGAAGCAGGAGCGCAAACTGGGAAGCGCCGGCACAGACTGCAGAGAAGAAAAGCACAGGGAGGGGGAGGAGGAGGCAGTGTTGGAGGAAGAGGGAGCAACAAGTGCTGCAGAGCAGGAGACGCAGCCTCAGATGGAGAGCCAGGTTTTGCCATGTTCACGAGAGAGGGCCGGTAAAGAGGACTCCACTGACGGACATCAGGGAGACGGAGGCACCACACGGGTAAGCACGCACTCAAATGCTTCCACTGCAACGCTGCCTTCTTCTAAATGACTTGTTTGAGTGAGTGGTTAAAAGGCTTTTCAGAAAGTGAGCTCTACAAAGGATGAATAGTTCAAACTGATATCACATTCACAATTAATGCTGTGATATTTCATCAAAGATGTGGGAATAGCATTCATAGCCATATGAATCTCTCACGAAAAGAGAGTATGACTGAGGGGTTTCAGCTCTGACATGTTTTCCCTCCAGTGACTAACGGTCATGATTGCAGACTGCCTGAGTGTCTGCAGCCTTGCTCTCCTAGGTAGCATTCAGCAGCACAGTCATACATATTATGTTTTAAGTTCATGCATTCAGAGACCTTTGCTGTGTGCAACTGTGGGAAGAATAATGGAGAAGAAAAACATGCGCACACATTTCAGCCTGCACACAACATTGCCAAGACTTCATCGATATTCTGCTCATTTCTACTTTTAAAGGAACACTATACCATATTTGTAATCCTTCCATTCGGCTTCTCCTCAAACTGAATATTATGTTGCTTTCGAAAAAGATCTGAAAACCAAACAAAAGAAGACGCTCACCCTCGGTATTCTGCGTTCAATTATTTGACATTGAAAAAAATATGTACATTGTAGTTTCTTTCCGTCCTGCAGGGAGTGAAAGGTTTTGAGGTGAGAATTGATTTTACCTCCGTCACTTCTGTGTCAGTGTCACTTCAAGATGTGTCTCATTTACACCAGACAAAGGATACAGTACAGTGTCGGTCTGCCATTTCATGTGTTTCATAATGTTTTTATCACCTGTAACATTACAAATGGTCCAGACATTTCGGATGTCTTTTCAAGTAGAAAAAGATATATCTTTAATTTCTACGTATCATTTAAATCAGTGGTCACCAACCTTTTTAAGCCCAAAATCACCGACCTCGGCCTAGGTGAAAGGCGAGATCTACCTATTGCAGAATTGAGTGAAAACCAGACAATGCTTCCAATTTGAGGCCTTTTATATAGGCTAATTGCATTTGAATTACTGTTACAATGAAGGATCCATAATCAGCTCACGGCATATAAGCAGGGGTAAAGTGCTATTGGGGGGCGTACCTCACCTCCTCCAGGGGGGTCCTCACCTCCTCTAGGGGGGTCCGGGGGGATGCTCCCCCGGGAAGATGTTTTTTTAAATATTGAAGTTGAAAGCATCAATCTGGTGCACTTTGAGAGCAACATGAAGAGATCTATGGATACCTCTCTCAGCACCCATATGAAACAGAACTGTAAACAGATTTTCTTTTTCTTTATGGATATTTTACAAA
Organism: Notothenia rossii; assembly: GCF_949606895.1. NCBI lineage: Eukaryota > Metazoa > Chordata > Actinopteri > Perciformes > Nototheniidae > Notothenia > Notothenia rossii. The sequence continues at coordinate 17,212,132 of NC_136908.1, forward strand.
TCACTCCCCTTTTAAACTGTATTCTTGTTTTACTGCCATATACTGTAGTAGGCTATTTCATACCTGTTTTTCATTTATTCTCTTATTGTTTGTATAACTATAATGATCATATGAAGGTGTGCCGCGGAAATAATCTTTTGAATAATTTGTGACAAAACCGTTCTAAACACTCAGAGAGTCCTTTAGCTCACTTGAGCCCCTCAGTCTGACAGGAGAGGACTCTCCTCCAGCTTGTTGTGGAAACAGCTCCTTATGTCCGTTAGTGCAGCTAGCTAACCAGATGGTAACATCACGGTCCCCGCTAGCACCGGTCCCTCTCTCTCCCTCTCTCCCCCTCTCTCCCTCTCTCCCCCTCTCTCCCTCTCTCTCCCTCTCTCCCCCTCTCTCCCTCTCTTCCACTCTCCCTCTCTCTCTCCCTCTCTCTATCACACTAAATGTGCTATTGCCACACACACACAGAGCCGAGCTTGAATGACACAAGCACACGTGTATTTCCATGCAACTCTCTGATTGGTCTGGTGTCTTGCCTCTGTTGCGTTCACTGAACACGGGAAATTACAGTACTGCTGTTGTCTCTTGTGTCATGATGAGGTTCACGTAAAGCACGGTTAATGTATTATATTATTGAGGTTTCTCAAATATACGTCAATCCAGTGGCACCTGCTAACGGGGTGGTGGATGATAGGTTTATATTTAAAAACGTATTTTTCAAACATTATTATTTTAATTTTCTTTTTCTTTCTTTTGTTACTTTTTTTTTTAACGGTCCGCGATCTACCCGCACGCGATCGACTGGTTGGCGACCACTGATTTAAATGAAATGCATAACGTAATGGCTGTAAAATAAAGACATTTGGCAGTAGCTATCCTCAGTTAGTTTCCAAGTAAGTCTTTAAAACTAGTTGTAATGTTTGCCTCTAATGCTTAATGCAATTTGGAAATGACATTTTATTCACAAGACTATTGTATGATAATGAACACCATTTTGAACACCGGCAGGACAATAGTTTCCAAATAAATTAATAAAATAATAAAATAATCATTTATAAAGTGCTTTGTTTTGAAATATTGGAATTTATTTTACTTTTCATTATCAACGCAATCAAAAAGTGGACTTATTTTTTTAATGAGGATTTTTGTTCACGCAAACATACACAGATCAACTTTAAAATCAGTTATTATACTTGATAAACATTACGACTCATATGTGAAAGAAAAACGAAATAAAGGCAAACTTTAGATTTTGATTATACAATGATTTCTCTATTTTCTGCTCCACATCAGGAAGTGTTCCATCGTGCTTCACCTTGTCTTTCGTCCATCAAGGTCATCTTTGTCTGCATTTTTTTGGAGGATATAATGTAAGAGTGTATTTCCTTCTGCTTGCTTGTGTAGGTGAGCAGACATGGGACGGGTCAGCACACGGAGCCTGTCAGTCAGGAAGCAGAGGAAGAACAAGAGACTACTGAGCATGTAAATGTCACCTAAACTCACATCCTGCCCTTTGTTTGTCACTGTCCCTTTGAAACTACATATCGTTTGGTGTAAAGGTCAATAAAAAGGTTCTCTTACAGCACACACTCGAGGGCTTCACGCAAGCACATTTGATCTTATCCTAAAAATCTCCTACTTAATATTTGCTAAAGTTGAACTTTAAACAAGAATAAAACAAATGTAGCTATGTACGATGCAGCTTTAGAGGATTTAAAGCAACTAAGTGTTATCAGAGCAGAGACTAACTGTGATAGAAAGGAAGAGGAAATGTTTTGACATCAAATATTAAAACATTTCTGAATCAAAGCAGTCAGTGATGAAACTCTGTCTGGTGTATGGAGGGTGAACCTTGACAGCGCCCTGAGGCAGCTCTCACTGTGAGAGATTCCCTGGCAACAACTTTGTCGTGCCAACCTATTGACAATTAAGTCTAACTAATTTGGGAAACAGAAATATCAATTTTGCCTTAAGTGTATTTTAATAACATATTTTATTAAAGATTATTTATGTGATACGCAGTCAAAATGCATTCAAATGATGGCACTATAATGATGTAAATATGAGCGTTTACCCTGTAGAAAGAGGCGTACATAAGTACTAAACATCACCAATTTGTATGAGTGGCTCTTGCAGGAGGCCCAATACATGTTGCATGAGCTTTTGAAGGTTATAGTGATTTCCTCTCTCCAGTTATATTTCATTTTTAAATGTTCTCCAAAGTGGCTGTGTAGCAGCGGCACATCATGCAGCTGCAGTCTGCGAGGCGCAGAGTGTCTCTTCTCTGCCAGTTTTAAGCAGCAACATCAGAGCTGTTGCCGATTTGAAAAGGACTCTCACCACTTCAGTGTCAGATGTAGCACGGATGGGATTGTATCATGACGAAGCGTTGTAAATACAGCCTAATTAACATTTAGAGTGCACTCTACAAAAAGCATCCAACATCAAAGGTAACAGAATCACAATTTCATAATTGTAACCCTAATGAATTTTTGCTAAGGCATAATTAGAGGAAGAGGCCTCGCTGTTTGCCTTTTGTTCCCGGTTACAGAAGGGATAATAGCCGACCTCTCATCCCGAACACAGATGGCTCGTGCTGCTGCTCTGTCATAAAAATAGGATTGTTGGAATTGTGTCAATTAATCATATAGCTCCACTAATATAGCAAGCTGCAAAATGTAATTAGTAATGAATTATAAATGATATCTATATTTAGCTTTTTACAAATTGTGTGTAATGTTCCAGACATATTTTTCAAAAAGTGTCATTTGTATCTACTAAAACAGTTAGAGGAATAATAAAACAAGCATTGGAATATGACAACATGTATGTAGAAAAAAGGCATGTTCCTCTGTGTGTTAATGTGATGATGTCTTCCTGTGTTCAGGGGGAGTGCCGGCTGCAGATGGAGGCCCAGCGCCTCAGCCTGTCTCAGATCCACGCCGCGCAGATCGAGCTGCAGCAGGAGGACTCAGAGCACCGCACACACACTCTGGAGCTCAAACTGCAGAACCTGAGAGATAACAGAGAGGGTGAGCAGACGTCAGCTTTGTCAGAGACAGCTTTGGCAACATTGTTTAATTTAACTTTCATGCCAATAAAGCCCCTTTGAATTGAATTGAATTGAATTGAATTGAATTGAATTGAGCAGACGTGTAGGAGGTCTCTTTTGTTTGTGTTGGTGGCAAGGCAGCGCTTTTGATTTACCATTCACGATGGATCAGCACAGGTGGATCTATAATTGTTTGTATACTGTGTGTGTTGTTAGGCTGTGTGTGAACCGTATTAAAGATTTAAATGTAAATATTCTATGTTTTTTCCAGATGAGCCAAAGATCTTTAAATACCACAACATGTTACAAGCTGTGTCAGAAGAATGCAGTGAGATCATTCAGGTAATTTATTTTTTAGATCTATTGTTTTATGAATACATGTTATTAATGTGTTGCCAGGTTACCACAGCTGTTCACCTTTTTGTCTGTTCAGAGTTTTGGGAAGATGTTTGGTGAAGAGTTTTTGGAGAGTGTTGCTACAGAAAGCCAGACGCCCTCTTCAGTGGAAAGACCGGAAACTAGTGAATCCACCTCAGTTGTTCAGGAAGCCAGAGGTAATTTTTCTCTTGAAGAAGTACAATTATGAAGTACTTGAGATAATACAACAGAATATTGTCAGTGCGCTGTGGAACATTCAGTTGGCTCTATACCTACCAAGTGCTTTAAATTCATCTGTTTTAATAAAACCATATTATAAATCATCCAATTCCTTAATTGAAATATGTGAAATGTGATCTTTAAAAATAAACATTGTTTTAAATGGCTTTGTCTTCTATAGAGCTCTACAGAGGTCTTCAGCAGACGAGGGAGAGGATTGAGCAGGAGCATCATCGACTGTCACAGCTCCAGGATCAGCTGAGAGCTGAAGGGAACAAGGTAACAACACACATCTTCCTGAAGTCATAAACTGTGCCCCAATACGAAAATACAGCCTTATGCTCTGCAGGTTTTGTTGATTTTCTCTGAGATGAGCAAAACAAAGTATTCTCAAAGATACAGCATGTATGCCATTGCTTGATTTCTGAGATTTTCCCAATGCATTGCAAAATGAAATGGGGGTGCGATTTTTTTATGTTTGGATTACACTCAAACAGTTTCTGTTTATTTATGAATTGTAATTGTCAGTGAGATTCAAAAGAGGCAGTTTGATCTGCACATATTGATTCATGTATTGTATTGTATTACTTCCTATCTGTATATAAAAAGATAACTATACTGTATATGTGATTGGCACACATTGTAAACACGTTTGAGGAACATGGATGGTAACAACGCTATCAGAAACACACTAACATCTCTGCCGCTCTCCTAGATGACGGGGCTGCAAGTGGCATACGATGAACTGAAGAGCAGCAGCGAGAAGCAGATCTCTGACCTGCGTGGGCAAGTTTCCGGCTCAAGCCCCTCCACAAAGAAAGGTAAACATAGACTCATCCTCTGTGGCCGAAAAGCAAAAGCAAGCAAGTCACGCTCTAATGTCAGCTCACTGAGTCCCAACACAGATGTGAAAAATAGAGGCAAACAATTATGTAGCAAAAAACAGACTATTTTCTATCATTTAAGCAAATCATAATTTAGAATAACCTTAATTAAGGTTTTCATTACTAAAAAATACGTGTTTTCTATCTGTTCAATAAAATACATTTCTACCTAAGCACAGTTAGATAAAGTAACTCCAGTTATATTTAGCGCCATTTTAAAGAGTTTCAAGCATGAATTGATGCTGATGATAATGAGTGACTAGCAGCTATTTGGGCCAGATTTCTAGAGGTATGAATTATCAAAGCGCCCAAGCTTCAATCTATATATTTTAATTAAAAAGCTAACCTGTTTTTCCTCTTCTTTCCAAAGAGGTGCACACGTTTTGTTTCATTGTGCCTTTTTATCCATTCACTTTGTATCACATCCTCTTATTTGTGACTACAGTGACCCATTTTCCCCAGAAAGAACATTAACGTTTCATCTAATTGATTTTAAGCTTTTATGCTTTTATGCTTTCCGGTTGAGGCGTAATGAACTTCACATTTCCTCCTCTCTCTCTCTGTCTGGCTCAGATCTGGAGGAGCGAGCTGGTGCAGCATCAACCTCCCTCACAGTACAGGAACTTCAGAGGTTGAAGGCCGAGGAGCAGCAGAAGCAGCTCCAGCTGGAAGAGAGTCACAGACAGGAGTTGGAGCGTCTCCGAGCTCACTACCAGCAGCAGGCTGCGGAGAGCGAGGAGCGCTACGCCACCGAGCTCTTCATGCTGCAGCAGCGCCTGCAGGAGGTCTCCGGCACGCAGACACCCCACAGGTGGACACACTGGGAAAACACAATGCCAACACTGATACATTATTCTTATGTATTCAGACAAGGCAATGTAACAGTCACTCCTTGCATAGATGATGATACGTCCACATATTATTAAGAAATAGGAAACCCTAATGGGGATTTGATATACAATAACTGCATTTGGGATGTTATTACAGAACAAGAGAATATACTTTTGAATAAGCTCAAGTATCTTGTCTTATGGAAGCCAATCTGAAGATTAATATAAAAGATCCAATCATTATAAAGATAATTCTCAACATAATGAGACCACCTCTAAATATGAACTTAATATCTCTTGACATATAAAAGAACATTTCAGCCACTGCAAATGGCTTCCTGAGGCATGTGCTGTGTGGAAAACCAAATGAATGTGACTTTTTTAAGCAGGCATCACTCAGTGTGTTGAATTATGAGGTTTCTGAAGTACTTAAGCTCTAAAATAGAACTATAATCCTTTTAATAATAGGTCATAACTGTGACCAACTGGTAAATGCATAACTTTTATATTTCCAAACCAAACCATATGACTGGGTAAGCTCTTCCTCATGGATACAACGTAGCACACTGTGAAAACACAATTTCAACACTGATACATTATTTGCATGTATTCAGACAAGGCAATGTAAATGTACAGCAGTCGCTACGTGCATAGATACGTCCACATATTATTAAGAAATAAATGTTAAACATTGGAACACTAATTGTTTCATATACAATGACTGAATTTTGGATGGTATTACAGAACAAGAGAATATACTTTTGTACTAAGCTCAAGTATGTTGTCTTATGGAAGCCCATGTCTAATGCACAGATGATATCTTATATATTTTCAAACGGCGCCATATTATTGTGGGTAAGCTCTTCCTCATAGATACAAAGAAGCAGTCCTGCAGTCGCCATGAAAACTGAGATGTTGCTGCCCTCCACTGTTTGATTTCATATCTGAAATCAAACAGTAGAGGGCAGGGACTTACTGCCATGTTAAAAGCTAATTATTTCTAAACAAACATAACAATGTGCAATTTAATCATTTACATTATTTGTAGTATACAGTACATTATTGATGTAGTCAAGGGCACTGTATATGTAATGTCTAGAGCTCAAACAAATAATCAATGAGTTGTGAGAAAATCACTTTGCAACTATTATGTTAATCCAGTAGAGATGTTCTCATTCATTAAAAAAAGAGAAAACCAAAACAGTAAACTGAGCATCTTTTGGATTTTATAGTGTAGGTCACAACAAGGGATTGAAAGACGCCTGGACTCTAGGACGCTATAATACAATTATAATAGGATTTTATAGTTTTGTTTCCATTGATTGAAAAAATAATAAGCAGATTAATTAAAAAATATTAATTACCGGCAATCCAAGTTCTGTAATCACTTCTGTTTCTTTTATGTCATTTACATTTATATTTAATATTTGTTGTTGTTTTGGTTTTAAGCCCAATTTACGAAATGTGAGTCACACAGGAATATTTAGACCTAAATGTTTAATGGTAAACATGTTTTTGTATGGGAACATTTTAAAAAGTGTACATTTATATAAATATATCTAAGCACTACTAGGCAATTAACTTTAAAGAAAAATATCAGAATCTTTTTTCATTATCGAAGGTTACATATCAATGAATTTTGACTTCTTGTTTTGTCTTTTTACCCTCAGTGCTCCAGACTTCAGCCCAGAGAGGATGGAGGAGCAAGGAGATGAGCTAAAGGTTTGGCTTCTACATGTTGCCCTCATCTGACTCTCTCATGTCACATGCATCACATCTTACTACGAGCTGATTAGTGAACATGAATTAAGACGCTATGACAGTCATGCTGGGAGTGAGGGGGCAGTTGCTGCCTTTAGGCTGAAACATGCTCTAAATTCCCCAGCTATGTTCCAGAAGCAGGATCATGAGTAGCCCTATATCTTAACGATTTAAAGGGTTGGACGTTACATAACTTGCCGTTTTAGCGTATCGCTCCTGGACCAATCCGACGTGCTGTAGTGTCCGCTGCTGAATGAAAGGAGGACTCTGCTTTGCGCTCTATTTAAGCCATCTCTCTCGCTCACGTCACTCCAACTTCCATCGTGGTTTAGTTGGTCTTCCCTCTATCCAACCTCAAAGTTCCCACAGCTCGCGTGTCGCTGCAGAGATCAGTCACCAAGACAGGAGAGGAAAGATTGACAGAAGCACAGGAAGAGCGCGAGAGAAACTGAAAGAAATTGCGTATGATGCACTTTAAGACATTTGGATTGGAGATGTTAATAAGCCTGAGGCGAGTGCTAAACAGACAAAAAAGGGATTCATCACCAGACAGTGGTGCTGTGTTTGGGGAAAATGTGGCTGCCTGAAATGGGATGCAAGACATCTCTTTATGGCGTTACCATCCTGGGGGGCAGAGAGAACAAAGCGGTGTTTTAATAGTGGTCTAAATGCGGGTGGGGTTAGCTACAGGGAAGAGGACACGTGTATTTCTGTATCAGCCTTTAGGGATCTTTTGCTGTCCATATTTTGTTATCTGCCTTTTTTTAACACACTGCAGCTGCTGCTATCTGCTACGTTAGATTTCATTTGTAATGAGCTTCTCTAACTTACTTTTCCTCACAATTCGCAGGACCTGTGTGAGGGGGAAGTGTCGGAGGGAGGTGTGGAGCTGCGCTGGCCTGTCAGGTCTGCAGGCCTGACAGCACAGCTGCAGGCGCTGAGGAAAGCTCTCTACCACAAGTATGTCCAAGAAGTAGCAGCTCTCAAAGAGCAGCACAACAGAGAGCTGGAGAGACTGAGAGAAGAGAAAGACAAGGAGAGGGAAACAGAGGCGGGTGGAGGGAACGATTTCAACGGTATAAACGGAGCTGGGGGCTCCAGTGAGAGCCTCGGGGCGGCCGGGCTGGAAGACCGACAACAATGGGAGAGAGTGGAGGAGGAAGTAGCCAAGGTGAGTGACCATACATCTTGTATTATTATGGACCTGGGGGGACAGAGCCTTCTCCGTCGCTGCCCCCTCCCTCTGGAACTCACTCCCACAACCCATCAAAGACTGCACCGACCTCACCACCTTCAAAAAACTCACAAAAACTCATGTGTGATTGTTTTTGTATTATTTGACTTTAACTTTAACTATATATTTATTTGTTGTTCCTTTCTTCTCTTTTCTTTTCTCTTCACTATTATCTGTAAAGCGTCTTTGAGCACCTGTAAAAGCGCTAACAAATTAAATCTATTATTATATTATTATTATTATTATTATTACATCAAAGCCTAGTGTCTAGTCAGTTTACAAAAAGCTTGTAGCAGATGACAATGCATTACGTTTGATTGATAACAGTTGGGGTTTAGATGAGTAATAGATTAATCAATCATTGATTTACCAAAATGAACTGCCATGTTTTCCAGAAATGCCGACATTTTGCTGGTTTTATCTTTATATTATATACTTGGTTTGTTGATTTCAGTTCAGACAAAACAAAACAGGATGTCAACAATGAACTCTCACTTCTGTCTGATGTTCTATAAACCTAGAAATGTGTCCATTAATGGAGATAATTTCCAATATAATCAATATTAGAAATGATTGTTAGCTGCAGCCCTAGACATATTTTTGTTTTGTTTATTTTAAATGTAATTTTTTTTAAATAACATCAACCAATAGAAACATTTGTGAACATGAAGAGTTAAATGTACATTAAGGATGAGACGAGGAACTCACAGGACTGAGTATTTTCATTGGTATGCATAACATACAATACTGAACTACATCAGAAAGAGTCCTAAGATCTTTCTCCATATCTCTGACAGGCCATAGTTCAGATGTCCGTGGAGTTTGCACAGAAGATTGAGCTGGCTCGAATCAACAAGCGTGCCTGCCAGAGGAGCGCCTCCATTCAGACGCAGTCCGCCACAGAGGAGGTGGAGGACAACGAGGAGCAGATGACGGCCGGAGCTCCTCTCACCCCCGGCGCCTGGCTGGAGGAGGTGGAGAAGGAGAGACTGGAGAGAGAGCTGGAGGACAGGAATGCAGAGATCAGACAATTAAAGGAGGAGCTGCGGAAAACTGAATCGGCAGCTGAGCAGGTCGGTGTCACTAACCCAGCTTTCACTCACGCAATGTGTTGATTTACTGCCCACTGCCAGCCCATAATGAATAACCTCCATCTGATTCATTACTGCTGTGTGGTTTCTTTTTAGAGGCACTTTGTCGCAATGCAGGTGTTGCATTGATTACTCCATCATGGGTTATATAAGCTTGAACTAACATAAATATTCTTATTAACTGCTTTTTTACCTGCTTGCATTGAGTTTGCGTTGATTAAATCATTGACTGAAGGTTACAATCTAAGTTGAATTTGTTATGAGCCGAGATAAAAGTGTGAAGCTCCGCAGCAACACGTGTAGAGCCAGGTATTGTTGATATTTTGGTCTTCAGCACCTGTCTCAAGGAGTTTTGTGCTTTTATTTACCTTTTTTAATTGAACCTTTTCACCTAGATTGTACACACACACACACACACACACACACACACACACACACACACACACACACACTTACCTTCTCTGTGAAAAGGGTGCAACATCCTTATTCTTTAACTCTTCTAAACACTAAACCTGTGATCCATTACTGATGAAATGAAACGATATGTATTTATACCGTTTTTTTTTTACCAAGATATGACGAAAAATAGTTTATCTGTGTCAAACAATTTAAGTTATTTCACAGTATTCCTAGTTGTTTGTCCACCCCTGTAAATGAAGACATTCCACATTTTTGATTATAAACACTTTGTTTTCTTTCTGCTCTGCATGCAATGGTTTCCTCGAGTTGCTTTGGGATTCTTTTTGAAACACTGCTCATGCCTTGAAGAGCTTATCCCAATGCCTGTTAGGCTTTCACGAACCATTTATTGCATCATTAAGCTTTAACTGTGTGATAGCAGTGGCTGTCGGGTTCACTGCTCTGTGTGAGCTGAGTTGCTCTAACTCACTCTCGGTGACATTCAGTAAGGATCATTTAGTCAAAGAAAGTTCTTAAGCCTCAGTAATTGGCTCAGATTAGTTTAATGAGGAAATGTCTCTGTATGTTCTTTGAAAACACTTGATTTAGAGGTTTACCCACATTAATATGTTCCCCTCTCATTCATTTATCAATAAGATTAAGGTGAATTTTGTGGAGTCATTGAAAATAAAATGAACATGAATCTTTTCTTAAGACTACTCGAACATAAAGTAATGTGTAAATGTGTACAACAATTATGTTTAAGTATGACAAACCAAGCTAAGGGATGAGAATACAAGTTCTGAATCTAATCCTTGATTTTCTTTTTAGTTTTCTTTAATAAATATCGACAAACTAATTATTTGATGGTTAAACATGTCAATAGAGTACATTTAAACTTAAAAGCTGTTAAAAAGCAAACATCAAATATAAACAATCAGCCTGTAATGAAGTTAGACTCAACATAAAGAAACATTTTAATAAATACAAATAAACTACAAATGTTTATATGAGGTCTTTCATCCCAAGCGCCATCAATTATTCTTAACTAAGATTTAAGCCAGAAAAAACATTTATTTTTGATTATTTTAGCTGTTAGCTTCTGTAAAGCCTGCTCATTCTCATTAGAAACAGTCAGTCTTCTCACAGTTATTAACCTCAATCCCTGTCTCAAACTTTGGTGTGTTGGGTCCTTTTTAATTTGATGTTTAAAAGGCCTGTTTAGAGGTATTTCATGTTTCTAATCTGTGAGTATCATTCACTTCATGCTGTCATGTAACTTAACTCTTAAGAAGGTGCTGGAGCTGCATTTCCGCTGATCTTTCAGAAGATGGAGCTATCGCCCCATGCTGGTCACTGTGCCTCAGGTGCACCTGTTGCCATAGCTGCACAAAGATAGTAGTGTTTCCTCTCGGCTCCAAGGGACTTAGAAGTGCCCCTTTGTGTGTGTGTGTGTGTGTGTGTGTGTGTGTGTGTGTGTGTGTGTGTGTGTGTGTGTGTGTGTGTGTGTGTGTGTGTGTGTGTGTGTGTGTGTGTGTGTGTGTGTGTGTGTGTGTGTGTGTGTGTGTGTGTGTGTGTGTGTGTGTGTGTGTGTGTGTGTGTGTGTGTGTGTGTGTGTGTGTGTGTGTGTGTGTGTGTGTGTGTGTGTGTGTGTGTGTGTGTGTGTGTGTGTGTGTGTGTGTGTGTGTGTGTGTGTGTGTGTGTGTGTGTGTGTGTGTGTGTGTGTGTGTGTGTGTGTGTGTGTGTGTGTGTGTGTGTGTGTTAAAAGGGGCCAGTGTGTCTACATGCCCCGCGCTGCGCTTTATTTGAATGTACTTTTCCTAATGGCGGCACATACAGCCAGACTACAGTTCGCTGTCCAGAGTTTTCAGGAGTCTGTTCATCACAACGCAACTCCGTAATGACGGGGCTGCTGTCTGTGCTCTCTCTCTTGCCGGTCCAGGCCCTAAGGAAGAAAGAGGATGGACAAGAAGAAGCTGAGGAAGAGGAAGACTCAGGCTTTCCGGGAGTGAAGCAGGCTGGGGGAGGCAAACTGTCCTCACAGGATGATGGAGAGTCCACTGAAAGGTAGTGATGGGAACTGTGTTCACATTCTTCCATTATTATAAAACTTAATGAACCGAGATGCTCCACAATGGAGAAGCATTGTACAGCTTTTTAACTGTGAGTTGGTCCTTTGTAGTAATTGTTTGCATGTTTTTGCCTTTGTTTAAATAAACATTTGTTGTTAATTGCTAAGCTTTTAACCGACTGACTTTAGTTTTTCAATAACTGCAGATAATTTAAAAAGAATCTCTTCTACTGCCATTGTTTTTAATATAAGTGTTTTTGCTTTCAGAATCGTCCTGCGTAATGCCAATGAGAAACTCTGTCAGGTTCTGGTTGACGTCCTGAAGACCACGGCAGCAGCGGAGGAAACGATGGGCCTCCACATGCAGAGTCTGCATAAGGCTTCCAGCGGAGGGCAGCAGGCTGCACCCCCCCTCTCCACCACACAGAGAGAGACCTGGCAGAGAGTTAACACTGAGCCTGGCAGACCATACGCTGCAGGCAAGTAACATCAGGTCTATGGAATAGTTGAAATGATGGTGCTTGTGTTTGGGCATCAGGCTCAACTGCTCATCCTCTCAAACATGGTGATTCAGTAGTTAGTAGTTAGCTGGAAGGGAGATTTGTAAATGAGTAAACAAACAAAGGGAAAAGAAAAGTCCTAGGATAACGGTGAAGTGTGCGTATACTATACAGCACCTCAGTATCGGACATTTAAAACATGTCTTTGCAGTTTTACACCATCGAATCTACAATTGCGTTAGCATTGTTGCATTTCATCATGTTTAGAATCAGTTTGCATTTATTATGTCCTGAGAAAACATTCAGAAGCAAGTAGGGCATGACATTTCTTCTTATGTGGACTTCTAGAGTTTCATTATAAGTGTGATTCTAAATGTAACTTTTAGCACATTCAGAGTGTTTCTGGCAGCCCTGACTGTTTAAACTAACCTCCTTGCAGAAGCATCATGTAGTCAAGGTGCAAAACACTGCACCATGAATTCATGATGCTATTGGCCCGACCTAGAGTGGATCCTCCTCTTTCTTCACCAAACCTGGATACTATGATCAAAAAACACCATCAGTGTGTGTATGCATGTGTACTCTTGTCAACATGATCAAATGCAAATAACAGCTCGACTGTTAGTCAAAGAAAAAGAAGATAACGGACACCAAGTCTTTCATGAGACTTCTGTACTTATATTATCTGATATTCCAGTTTTAATAATTATTTTGTGGAAAAAATGATCTTTTAGATAAAGTCAATCGTGTGTTTGAAAACATTGTGATGGTTATAAAATTAATAAAAAGTTAAGTAAATGAGAATGTTACAAAGTACAATAATTAAATGTATATTACGCTATGTAACTCATTAACTAATTTGAACCGGTTTATATATGCTACTACTCTCTTGTTATGGTTATATATTTAGCAATTGCTTCCTGGTTAGGGTTTAAGGTTGCACTTGTCGTACACCTAGCCTTAAAGCAATTCCTTTTTTCACGACAGTTTTAATGAGAGCTTTAACAATGAATGTTCTTCATTCAATGTGCTGATTATCTTCACAATATATATATATTTTTTTTGTCTTAAGCTATAGCAGTAAAAAACATCTGCAAGCTTCTGATAGAAATTGTAAACTACTTATTACTTTGTATAATATGTTTAATCGTTTCTCTTAATAGTCTGCAATAATTAATACTTTTTGTGTTGATCGTAAAATCGGTGCAGCCTTAATAGTCACACAATATCTTAGAACTGTTAATTTGTTGAAAATGTATCAAACATCAGTTTTATGGTGATGTGTTTCTGCTTGCTGTTCCTCTGCAGAGGGTTGCCAGGAGAGCGGGACAGCGACCGGCGATGTGACCGTGTGGTCCGGTGATGCCGAGGCTCATGAAGGTCTGGAGGTGTCTCAGCAGATGATGGAAAGCCTGCTGCTGGGGGCGGGGACTCAGCTGGAGAACGAGGAGTGTCTGATGGGCATCAGCAGCCGACTGCAGACAGCTCTGGAGAAGATGTTGATGGCCATCACCGACACTACCAACGAGGTACAAACTTTTTTGAACTTGTTTGACAGTGTAGAGAGAGGGGGTGTGACACAAAACAAAGCACCCAGGCCTGGAATCTCACCCAGGATGTTCATTTGGCATACACTGTAACCGCTTAGCAGTATCAATCTCTTCATCTAACTTTCTGGAAAAAAAGCATCTAGGCATGGTTCCCAAAATAAAAGCTATTCCTTAAAAAAACGAAATGCTGCTTATTTAAATCATCACAAGTAAGCAGTTACTTAGAGTTATGTAATACAATCAAAGAAGGACTAAATCAACATAACAATCAACAAACATTTGATGCCAACTTTCACTACTCTCATAATAAAGTAGTTAAAGTCCTTTGTGAATGAAATGGGGTCTTAGTGTGTTTGCGCCGAAAGCTCCAGTGACACGTTTAGGCTTTGTCAAAACAGTTAAATACCCCCACTCGACGCTGTTAACCCCCTCTGTGGGTCTCTACGCCTGTTCATGGAGGTATAATGGGGATGAGATTCCAGAATGTGGCCGGCAACAAAGTTGGCCTGTCTAGAAAGCGCACACAAAAGAGCTGCCTCATTCTCAGTGGTTGCCTATAGATACGAGCTGTGTTTACACTGAGCTTTTGTCTGTGCGATCAGCCTATCCTAGTCGGTAGTGGACAGACCCCCCCCCCCCTCCTCGGGCTGTGTCCAGTGTCAGCCCAGCACAGAGACAGCGCTTTAACTAGGCCATTGAATGCGTTACAGTAACTCACTGCACATCACATCTTCCCGCTGGCTGAAACTCATGCGTTACTCACGCTGAGATGGGTTTCATCTTGCCGATCTAAAAATAGCTTTAAAGACATGTCAGGCCGAGCATCACTGTTGTTTCAGCGTTCATCTACACCGCAGAGTGACTGTTGGCTAAATGTTATTTATTGATTAGTTTGACGTTTTTTAAAGGCTATTTTGTGGTTATAACCGTTTTAAGAACATTTCTGATCTTGGCGGTTGTACATTTAAAACATTTTTAACATGGAACTGAGAATGATCTGAAAATGGATCATCTCGTTTGTCATTTTGTAAACCTGATTGTATTTGTTCTGTGTTCCTCAGTATCATAAACCAAATATTGGTTTGCTCCACTATCATAAGTTTGATATTGAGCTTTGAAATGGAGCTTCAATGCTGAAATTCTAAATCTGCAACACATTTAAGTTATTTTCAGCCCAAAAAAGCCAGAAATGTCACTTCAACAGCTTTTAAGAAATGTAAATATTTGCTGCTTTCTTCTACTTCAAAGAAGCAATCATATTTATAAAAAAGTATAACAAAAATATAATATAACCCACGTGGGTTTGGTGAAATTATAAAATGTTTCACTATTCTGACATTTAGTATTTCAATTTGAATAAATTACCCAAGAAATATTGAAATAAATGAAAAATAATCGTTAGTTACAGCCCAATTAAAGACCCACTTTAGATTTTACAAGCAGGTGACATGTCAGGCTGTTTACATCTCCTCCAAGAACACAACATTAACAGCACAATAAACGTGTAATCATCAACAAAGCCTCTTAATGGTCTGTTCAATGATTTTCCTGCTGCTATCGATCTGATACTCATTACTCTTGTCTGAGCGGGCCGTCTCGTCACGTCTTGCTTCGGCGTCAGCGTCTTGAACTTAGATTAATGTCACAAGCCGGTCAGGAATGTTAAGTATCTTTGTAAGAGTACTGCTGTCAATAATTTGCCTGAGGAAGGTGTTTGCTTTGAAATTGTTCACTCCCATTATCTGCCGGTGAGACGTGGAAATTATAAGTGTGCAGTCACTGTGACGGTCGGCATGCCGAACAGAGGCGGGAGCTAGGACCGAGAGGCAGAGTTTTCAGAACGCCCTAATTGTATTTCCTCCGACTACGTTCTTACGTTAGGAGGGAATCCAGTTTGACAACTTTTAGTGGGATGGGCGTGTGTTGTCTGTGGGTTATTTGTGTGTATGTGGAGAGCCTGTGATCTACTTGCAAATCTACCTGACCCTCTGGCTCTAATGACGGAAGCCACACCTGCTTCCCTCCCACTTCTGCTGAACAGTGTCCCGCTGCTTGCGATTAATGTAGGAAGTGGAAGGAAAATCCTCTCGTCTGAGTGGGGAAAACTGCCCTGGAAGTCTGGGATTTCATCTTTTTGTAAAGCTCATGGGTAAGCGGAGGCAAAGTGAGTGTAACAGAGTGACAGTAGGCTGCCTCGGGTTAGGGAAGCTCGCCTGACAGGACGGAGAGATCCAGATTCAGTGAGTAATAACATAGCATGAGCACGGGAGCATGCGTGGAGGAGGAATAACAGCGATCCTACAAGGAAGTGAGTGAAAGACTTAAGATCGGAGCGCTGTCATTTCACTCTCAGCCGGTTGCCGCTCGGACTAAACGATTATAAGGGGCCCCTGGGAGGCTTCCCTGCAGGTCGGGGTTGCTACGGCGTCATCATATTGTTAATGAATCCCCAGAGAGAAAGAGAGAGGGAAGAGCAAGCCGGAGCGGACGGGGGGGGGGGGGGTGTGAGCTTCACCGAGCGGCATGATGGTTTCACTCTGAAGAAATAAGGTCAGAGAGAGCAGAGATATTCAGAGGGACCTTTCAAGAGGACCGGAAGAGAAGTAATGCTTGCCTTTTTGTTTACAAACCTCCTGTGGACGTGTTCAGGAATGCCTTTTAAAAAGCCAGACCAGGATGGGACTCCCTGTCACTGTCAAGGATGACACTTTTTGCAGGGACCCTTTTAAAAACTCACACAAGATGATCACTCAATATCTACCTGGGAACTTGTTCTACCGCCGTCAGACAACATGTGATTAAGATGACGTGAATGTCAACCTCTCCAATTCTTGTTTACTCCTCTTGTGTATGTGTGTGTGTGTGTGTGTGTGTGGTAAACGCATAGAAACTGTTGCTTGGAGCTATCCACAACGTTGCTCACTGCTTCATCCCCCTCTGGACTTCATTCTCATTTGTGGTTGAGCAGGTGAGCCTGAAGGATCACAACAAATGGAAATCAGTTTTGATCACCCCAGAAAAGGACATACGATTTAAGCTTTCAGTACATCTATCACTATTTTACCATGGATTCCTACCGCTCTTACTGGAACTCAGGCATACAGAGCAGCACGTGGATGGAAGGGGAGGACCAGGATGTTTACGAGGTGGAATCTCGGGTACCCCTTCCCCGACCTTTCCCAATATGCAGCACCTTGAACGAGAGAAATGCTGTGGTGGTACAGACCCATATTTCCCATGTCAACCACAGGACTAAGGGTCACCTTCTTAAGGTTATCTCCAAAATCTCCCTGCCCACTCCTCCGTATACAGTAAGTGAACACCTGGGAAATTCGCTCTAACTGTTGTGTGTTGGAGTTTTTAAATGGTATGTCGGGATTGGGCTTGTGAAGTGGATGGAAAGAACTGCACGGTTGATTAATATTTTATCGGTACAATAACCAGAGGCTGTAAGGTGCGGGCAGGTCTGCACACGCTAATGCTCGTTAAATGTGGTTTCCATATGAGCACAGCATCTCTTTCTGTGCTGCTTTTTAAACAGAAGGATTATATGACTTCTATGTGCAAGGGTCACATTTCCACTTCCTGGTTCCTGCAATGTTACAAAAAGACCTTTGCTCGAGAGATATGGTTATCTATGAAAAGTAAATGACGGATGAATGGGAGCGAGGGAACGGGTTATTTCATTATGATGATTTTCATAGCTGTACACAGAACAGATGTCTTCTGTCATCTGACCTGAAGGTCATTAAACAAACGTGATATCATTATCTCAGTGCGTTTCTGTTACATCTGCACACTACCTCCTTTTATTATCGACTCTTGTAATTGCCAGTTTGTCCAATGCAAATGCACTTATGTTAAATCCTCTCCAAATTGTGCATAAAGACCATGAACTGTGTTGTTAAACCATTCGTAATTCAGTGTGGTATATTATTTACGGTGACTACAAAATGCTTTTCTGAGTAACAAAAACGGTTGCTGGCTTACAGTAATATAATTGTATTATTTGCTTCCTAGCTGCAAATCTTTTAAATAATAATACTGCTATTAAGCAGTGATGTAGCTTGTATGTATATCTCATAGAAAATACCTGTTTTACAAATTGGCTGGAAGATATTTCTGAAATAAAGCTTTGATTTTAAAAAGAAAACATTTATAGGTTTAGCCCCTCGTGTTATGATATGTTTATGTTGTAAATGTGTTAAAATAATAAAATGGACATTGAAAGCTATGAGCACAGGTCGATTGCTGTGCATTAAAATAAACTAAACGTGTATATGTTAGAGTGACTGAGTTAAACCAGAGCCCATCTCCAGTGCCAAACATGCAAATTGCAGATTCAAAGGGGGGATCAAGTGATTTAGATTTCTTTCCAGGACTTTTTAGTAGCGATTTAAAAAAGATTAGTCAAAGGCTGAAATCTCCTGACTTTTAGCTGCTAGTGTTTGCCAAACAAATACTTGGTGTTTCTGCAGCCAAATGGCATCTTTCATTAGATTCTCCAATCATGTTTAACACATTTTTTAATTCTACTTGTGAAAAAGAAAAGTCTGGAGATTAGATTATACAAAACAAGTCCTCTTTCCTAACGGTTTTTGTTCTGTAAAACCATCTCTTTTCCTCTCAGCTTGAGCATGCCCGGTTGACCCAGACTGAGCTGATGCGGGAGTCCTTCCGCCACAACCAGGAGATGAACGAGCTGCTGCAGAAGCAGGAGGAGCTGCAGGAGAGGCTTGCGGAGGAGGCCCGGGCCCGCGAGCAGCTGGCTCTGGAACTGCACCGCGCTGAGGGTGAGTTCCTCTGAATAACGCCATTTTCAAACATGTCATTTCAAGGATTTAGGATCAGCACAACACTAATTACGCGTACATGTTTTGATTGGAGTGTGCACAGAACTGTCATCGTCTGTTAGAAGCTTTTCAAATCCATCTTCTTTATGAAGCCTCCTTATAGGCAGCACTAGATGTTTCTCTATAGACTCTAATTGATGATGTGACAATGTGTGTCTGTGCGTCAGAACGATCACAGAGAGCATAAGGAGGAAGTGAAGTGAAAAAGCATCTGTGCATCTGTTAGGGGGAGGGGGTGTTACAGGGAGTGTGTGGATCAGCTGTTAGAAAGGGAGAGTAAAGGAGTGTGAGACCATCTGCGGTAAGAAATCCACAAATGGTCATTTCTGTTTGCTCAAATGTTTTTGATATGGGTTTGGACATCTGACTGCTCATGCCAACAAAATCGCCAGAGTTTGTGTATGAGGGTGAAAGGTACAATTAAAATATTTAAGCTTTATCAACCTAGAATCACTTGGAATTCAGTGACCACTTTTTGAAATTGGTTTAAGCTGTTTAAATGCTTTAAGATCTTTTCGATGTCCCATCCATGTCAGAGACAGCTGCTCCTCTTGGGTCAACTGTTACAGCCACATCCACTCTTACTCACTTGTTGAAGGGGCTGAATTTGGGTCCCTCATACAATTTGGCAAATGTACAACAGTCGATTCTTTCTTACTGGCTTTGTGTACACACTGACTGAACCATGGTGAGTTTATGACTCTGTCTTGTGTTATACCATCATGCTAGAATCCTGTTATGATATTTGTTTTATGTAATCCTAAAGAGGCGCTGAAGAAAAGCAAATATTTGCCTCCATAGAAAGTTTTACAGGATAGACATCAAAGAGGGGGATCGTGTTGCAAGCTGTAGGAGATAAAGGAAGGAATAAAAGAGAATGTGAAGTTTTGTTAAATGTTTGTTCCCTTGTATCTGGTCTCAATATCTATGCAGCTGCTGTTATGCATGTATCGTTGACTAGGACTTCACCTAACAATTTTTTTTAGTTTCATTGTCATTTAAACTGCAGATATCTTTTTAGATTAATCACTTGAACAAATGTCCTTAATTTGTTTGCTTTTGCTTGACCAACAGTCAAAATACATAATTTTTGTCATAGAAAAGCATCAAACACATTTGACATTTTAACAGCTGGAATCTGAGAACATGTCAAATGTTTGCATGATTGTAAACATATTGGAATTTAAAAAATATTTGCTAGTAGTCAAATTGTTTCAATATTTTCTGTCCAACTAAACAGATAATCCACGTTGTTGCCGCTTTTATGGAGAACACATTCTGCACCCCACACTACCATTACATTTATAAGATGTGCAGAGCCTATCAGCTTGTATGTCGTTCGTCTTCTTCTTGAACTATTAGGGAGTGCTTGACTTCTGCTAAGCCTGTCTTTTCGACATCCACTTGTGCAAATTCCAATAACCTGAAAGAGAGAAAATTATCCTCCTATTGTGTGGATGATCCAGATAGGTACAAGCTCAGGGGTGCGGCCTTTTCAAACTGGTTTCTAATAAACCCAAGGCATAGGCTCAGCCTAGGAAAAAAGATTAAAAGTCAGAGTATATTATGTCGGTGAAAAGGATGAAAAGTCTTCTTTTGTTATTTTTGTAACAAGGGGAAAAGGCTAACCCTGACAATATGAAGTGGAGGTAGATGTGTTTCCCAGGAACACTGTGAATTTGACAATGTTTATTTTAAGAAGATAATCATTTGCATGTGATACTGTAGCTGTGTATCATGGAGGCATCCCTCCTTAGGCAAACTTCACACACTTTGGTTCCTGATTAGATGACATAATAACTTCTGAATACACAAGTGATATTAACCTTCTGCCCCCCTTTCAGTGTTCGATAAACACAGAGCCCATTGAATCCATAATAAGTTATACACTTTATTTATATAGCACCTTTCATAATATTAATTGCAGCTCAAAGTGTTTCACAAGAGGAACACATCAATAACACAGGTCTTAAAAATGGCAAACACAAGGTTAAAAAACAATTTATAAGGAGTTATACATATACATGGTTGGTCATTAGTCCCTGTGTGTGTGTGTGTGTGTGTGTGTGTGTGTGTGTGTGTGTGTGTGTGTGTGTGTGTGTGTGTGTGTGTGTGTGTGTGTGTGTGTGTGTGTGTGTGTGTGTGTGTGTGTGTGTGTGTGTGTGTGTGTGTGTGTGTGTGTGTGTGTGTGTGTGTGTGTGTGTGTGTGTGTGTGTGTGTGTGTGTGTGTGTGTGTGTGTGTGTGTGTGTGTGTGTGTGTGTGTGTGTGTGTGTGTGTGTGTGTGTGTGTGTGTGATCCCCCATTTCCTATAACTATGAGCTGCATACCAACCTGCTGCTTAATGCTTGCTGACCTGTGACAGAGCAGTGCAGTAATGATTGCATTTCATTGTGTACAGCTCAGTTTTGTACTTCATGTCAAGCAAAATGGGTCATCCATGCTCACTTGTGTCCGTCCCTGCATTTGCATTCAAGTGTGTGTGTGCCTCAGCGTGTCCTGTATGTATGTTTCTGTTTGCTGTTGTGTTGTTGGTAACCTTGGATTTCGTATCCTGTTGTTAAGTGCTCATTCATCTGGATAACTTCAGTGTGTGTGTGTGTGTGTGTGTGTGTGTGTGTGTGTGTGTGTGTGTGTGTGTGTGTGTGTGTGACTGAAGCTATAATCAACACACAATCATTTCTCTTAATTATTCTGTTAAGTGATTGTTAGAATTGGAGAGAAAGCTGGGAACAATAACTTTATAAAGCAGAAATGTAGGATTTCTACTTCAGCGCCCTAATACCTGTCCTTACTTTGTCCACATTCAGGTCTGATTGACGGCTACACGGGAGAACGAGCTGCATCTGAGGAGCAGTTACGTCAGAAGGAAGAGCTCCAGCTGAGCCTCGAGCAGGAGCTGCTGGTGAGGCAATCAAGCTGCAGAGAGATGGAAAATAATTAACTTTGATTGTGTGAGGGATGGTATGAGAACTGACCATGCAAAGGAATAATCATTTTCCCCTCTGGCTCAAAACACTACAGACTTGCATGTATCGACACGTTAGCACAGTCAGTTGAGGACCAATTAGTTCAAATCTGAAATACAAGTTAGTTGAGGTGTCGTATTAATGTAGCATTGTGTGTATATTCAGGCTACGGCACAGAAAAAATGTCTTTTTTTTTTTTTACTAATGTCCAATCAGGGTCGATGGTCAATGAAGTCCACGGAAGCATCAATTCCTCATTCACATTAAAATCTGTTGCTCTTCATGCGTTGGGATGGGAGATCCTTGTCTTCAACTCGACAACACATACTTACATTCAACATGTATAGCAGAGTTCTGAATCTGCTTCCTCCCTGCAGGTGACAGCTAGCCGGCTGCAGGAGTTGGAGCAGGAGAGGCTTCAGATGCAGGAGGAGCGGGGGCTGATGTCACGGCAACAAGACGCCATGAGAGAGGAATCCGGACCCCGCGAGCTTCGTACGTATCCCAAAATTCCCTTGCCGAAATATGTACAGATTTTTGATTGCTTAGTCACAGGAAGTTACATATTTGTAATATTTGAAGGTAAAATATGAATCATTGAATGAATTGAATGAAACCTGATCTGATCATAAAATATAGGTTTGATATTGTGATCTTTATTGCATTATAGATGAGAGTTAGAATAGCAAAAATAAACTCAGGTCTTTTTGTTATCTTTTATCAAGGCTTGAGTTTCAAGTGACAGTTTGTTTGGTATGGCTGTATTGAAACCTACATTCAAACATAGATCATTTGTTGAATTACAAAGGGCAGTCTGTTGTGAAACAATAAACCTGAGTCATTGCCAGCTGCACGTCATAGAGAGGTTGTTTTTATCTGACGGGATACAAAACCTTGATCTGCATTGAAACTGGCTTCTAGAATGTAAATGTGTCGAGCCTCATAATGATTAACTTTGTAGTTCTTCTGTTGCTGTGGCCGAACGGAAATGAAAACAAACATTCAAGGGTCATACAATAGGTCAACAGAATGTCTACCAAGAGTTAAAATGTCTACAAGATATGTATTGTTTGAATAATTCTTCCCTTAGGAAACTCTTATCTAGATTCCTTGAACACTTCCTGCTGGTATTTGTGAACAGAGACATCCATTTACAGATGTTTGCCATGAAGTGCTCCGGACAAATAAAGTGTTTCTGCTCATTTCCCATTATAACCTACATTTATGAAAAAGGTTTCCCATGAGTACATTCTCTGATCAAATGGTAAGTAATTAAGGGTAAAACTAAAAGGGCTTTATGCAGAAACCTTTTCCTTTCACAGCATCCTTTCTACAGCCTTAACCTCCTCGAATGAAACAGACAGAAAAGCGCTGTCGTCCTATCTCCACCCTTTTCTATTCCTTATCTAAGAATTTTCCTGTCCATGAAAAAAAAAAAGAGCATGTTACATTCCTGTGCTTTCTTATTCTCCTGTAGGCCTAGTTGAAGCTGCAATGGTTGCAGCACCTGAAGCAGGTGTGTCCACTTTGAGCATGGCTCAGTCATTTCTACTATGTGTTCTTAATAATCATCTAGAGTTCACCTCTTAAACCCTAATCCAGCAACTCACCAACAACGCTTTGAGCTTGCTTGCTATTGGCTCACCAACTCACTCTGTTCAATCGCTAACCTTTGCTTCAGCTTTTTAATTTTACTTTTTGCCCTGGTTTGTCTTTTTTAATGTCAATGTAAACAGTAATTTTAGCATGATGAAATACATTTAAAGTACAGAGACATATATGTAGTCATGATTTCCTAACTGTCATCATCTACACTCTGAATCCAGCCATCTTCTTTAATGACTGCATATATTTTAGATATGTAGATGCTGTGCTTGCAGCATTTCTTTAAAGGAAGTGAGGTGATTGGCTGTTCAGGAAGTCCCTCTCCTGGCTGTAAATGCTTACTGGGCATGGATATTGCAATGTCTGGGCTGTCTACCTGTCTGTTCTCTCATTTGCACTCTCTCACCTTGTTACTTTTGCACTAATCCTGCGGGGGGTGATCCTAGGTGAATCGGTGTGTGTTTTTCACTGGAAAGAGGCATCATTATGGGGAGTCATGTTTGGTATCTGGGTGTTTTGTTGGGAAGTTGACTGAAATATTGGAAGAGTCTGAAGTTCACTTAGCTGTAAAAGTATATAACATTTTAGAGAAGGAAGTTGATTATTATTTTCTAACAACATGGTAAAAAAATAAATCAAAAATCTAGTCATGTGGCTCACAGACTTCAGACTCTTCAGTAGCTCCATCTCAGCATCCTGTTTGTCTCCAAAATCAAACCTGAATGAATCATTAACTTAAGTAAGCCACCTTTAGAGGAGAGGCAGCAATACTTAACTTCTCTTTCTTCGTCCGCTGTCTCCTGTAGACCTTCTGGAGGAGACGGAGAAGCTGATGAAGGAGAAGGTGGAGGTCCAGCGGCAGGCGGAGAAGGAGAACGCCGAGCTCCTGAAGCAGGTGAAGCTGCTGGAGGCGGAGCTGGAGGAGCAGAACAACAGGGTGATCGAGCTGGAGAACACTCAGAGCTCAGAGAGCGGAGACCTCCGACAGCAGGTCCAG
The DNA here is from genome assembly GCF_949606895.1 of Notothenia rossii. NCBI lineage: Eukaryota > Metazoa > Chordata > Actinopteri > Perciformes > Nototheniidae > Notothenia > Notothenia rossii. The sequence continues at coordinate 17,236,514 of NC_136908.1, forward strand.
GCTCTGGAGAAGCAGCTGGACAAGAACAGGAGGTTCCTCGATGTGGGTGACACACAACATGGCCTCCTCCTCTGGCATTGTAGTTATTCTTCTCAATATTCAAAGTTAAGAAAACTCTCAAGTCAGTGAGACAAACGTTATGTTTTATTCCAGCCTTAAATCATGAATGAAATTCTTATACCAGCTATCAATGGAGATTGAATTAATATTCAACAGAACATCTATGATATCAGTCAAAAATATTGGCAAGAATCGTGTTCATAAATGATTACAAAATTATGTTTTTCTAGCTCTGAAAAGGAAAAATATGTTCTACTAAATCAAATCTTTTTAACATTTTGCAAAGTTTCCTTTTTTTCGATGCAGCTCATTGCCCTTGATTAGTCATTGACAAAACTCGGTCTCTCTGGGGGTCTCTGCCTAAAGCGTTGATGAGTTTGTTCCCACCATCACACTGTAATTGGGCCGCTTGGCCCGCAGGAGATGGCACGTCATCTTCTGAATGTGTTTTGAATGCCTCTATTGTCCTGTTGATAGCTGCAAACAACATAGAAATGATCACATTTGTTAACAACGATTTTTATAATTGGATTATTTGGCCAATATGATATACATAGACTTATACAGTGGGGCAAAAAAGTATTTAGTAAGCCAGCAATTGTGCAAGTTCTCCCACTTAAAAAGATGAGAGGCCTGTAATTGTCATCCTAGGTATACCTCAACTATGAGAGACAAAATGAGAAAAAAGAAATCCAGAAAATCACATTGTCTGATTTTTCAAGAATTTATTTGCAAATTATGGTGGAAAATAAGTATTTGTTCACGTACAAACAAACAAGATTTCTGGCTCTCACAGACCTGTAACTTCTTCTTTAAGAGCCTCCTCTGTCCTCCACTTGTTAACTGTATTAATGGCACCTGTTTGAACTCGTTATCAGTATAAAAGACACATGTCCACAACCTCAAACAGTCACACTCCAAACTCCACTATGGCCAAGACCAAAGAGCTGTCAAAGGACACCAGAAACAAAATTGTAGACCTGCACCAGGTTGGGAAGACTGAATCTGCAATAGGTAAGCAGCTTGGTGTGAAGAAATCAACTGTGGGAGCAATTATTAGAAAATGGAAGACATACAAGACCACTGATAATCTCCCTCGATCTGGGGCTCCACGCAAGATCTCACCCCGTGGGGTCAAAATGATCACAAGAACGGTGAGCAAAAATCCCAGAACCACACGGGGGGACCTAGTCAATGACCTGCAGAGAGCTGGGACCAAAGTAACAAAGGCTACCATCAGTAACACACTACGCCGCCAGGGACTCAAATCCTGCAGTGCCAGACGTGTCCCCCTGCTTAAGCCAGTACATGTCCAGGCCCGTCTGAAGTTTGCTAGAGAGCATTTAGATGATCCAGAAGAGGATTGGGAGAATGTCATATGGTCAGATGAAACCAAAATAGAACTTTTTGGTAAAAACTCAACTAGACGTGTTTGGAGGAGAAAGAATGCTGAGTTGCATCCAAAGAACACCATACCTACTGTGAAACATGGGGGTGGAAACATCATGCTTTGGGGCTGTTTTTCTGCAAAGGGACCAGGACGACTGATCCGTGTAAAGGAAAGAATGAATGGGGCCATGTATCGTGAGATTTTGAGTGACAACCTCCTTCCATCAGCAAGGGCATTGAAGATGAAACGTGGCCGGGTCTTTCAGCATGACAATGATCCCAAACACACCGCCCGGGCAACGAAGGAGTGGCTTCGTAAGAAGCATTTCAAGGTTCTGGAGTGGCCTAGCCAGTCTCCAGATCTCAACCCCATAGAAAATCTTTGGAGGGTGTTGAAAGTCCGTGTTGCCCAGCGACAGCCCCAAAACATCACTGCTCTAGAGGAGATCTGCATGGAGGAATGGGCCAAAATACCAGCAACAGTGTGTGAAAACCTTGTGAAGACTTACAGAAAACGTTTGACATCTGTCATTGCCAACAAAGGGTATATAACAAAGTATTGAGATGAACTTTTGTTATTGACCAAATACTTATTTTCCACCATCATTTGCAAATAAATTATTTAAAAAGCAGACAATGGGATTTTCTGGATTTTTTTTCTTCTCATTTTGTCTCTCATAGTTGAGGTATACCTAGGATGAAAATTACAGGCCTCTCATCTTTTTAAGAGGGAGAACTTGCACAATTGGTGGCTGACTAAATACTTTTTTGCCCCACTGTAGGTGTATTTTCTGTAGTGTAGAGTAGTAATGGAAATGAGGATGATTATTTAGTGATCGTTACCTAGGCATGAAAGCCTCCATAATTGGGTTAATGAGATCGTTTAAACATTTTCGCTGATCATCTAAATCTGAGGTCAAAGTAGGACTAAATAATTGATGTTGCATAAGTGGACACTCCGTAGTTCAGTGGACTTTTAGCCTTTCAACATTTTGGGGAAACACTGATTGCCCCCTGATGCGTCACTCCATTGACATATTCATTTTAAACGTTACTTCTGCCTCAACTTTTATCACTGAAATCAGACTTATTCCTGTCTTCATTTTGTTTTCCAGGAGCAAGCCGTGGACCGCGAACACGAGAGAGACTTCTTCCAGCAGGAGATCCAGAAACTGGAACAACAGCTGAAGAATCCGCAGAAGCTCCTGGCCGGATCGGAGCAGAGAAACAAAGAGGTAACAGGAGAGCGCTCCGTTCTCTGTCAGAGGACCAGGCAGTCACATACATGCTTATTTCCTTAACACAACCCTTCTGTTGTGGCGCTGAACACTGAGCTGAGAGTCACACAGCAGAACAAAAGAGCTGGTAGAGTTACCTGTGCTCCCTCGAAAATGACACCAAATAGTGTTAGTGTGGACGTAACAGTAGGACTCATGTCCTCTGTAAGTTGTGTAATAGCTGGTGTTATTTCTCTAACATCAAATACACAATACAGTTATTAGGGATTACATTTGCTAAAGTTAATAACTGTGCTAGTGTGCTCATTGTTGAACATGTAGTCAACATTAAGGCTGTGTGTTTGTATGACATGAGGACAATAACATGACATATATGCTAACTTCTGATATCAAATTTCAAAAGTGAATACCTGTGTAAAGAGTCAGGACACCAACTGCTTTAAATCAGCTTGTTCCATTTAATTATTTTTATTTTCACAATAGATTCACAAAGGATCTTAGGGCTAAAAGTAGCTCCTAACTGGCGAATTTAGGAGAAACTCCTAAGCATAATGGGCGTGTCAGTCTTAAATTTAGGACTCCTAATTTTATTCACTAAGAGCAATTCACAAAGTATTTTAGGCCTAAAAGTAGCACCTAAGTTTAGGAGAGCTTAAAAGTCCTCGAGAGGACTCCTAACTCAGTAAGACCTATTCACAAAGAATCTGAAAATGGCTGCGAGACGAAATGTTTTGGAGACAATGGAAGACTGTGAATTGATCAAGAGATAGGCTAAATCGTGAGGGTATCAAACTTGTTGTGGAATTAGTGCAGGATGCAATAACATCCCCGACTAACAGGAATAACCCGATTAGTCCGGAAATAATGTTTGGCAACACTACGATATTTAGCAATGTGGGAAAATGCTACTTTGCAATGCCGACGATTTAGGAATATCGCAAACATCAGTCAGCCGTGCCATAAACCAAACCATCAACGCGCTCTCTAGACCACATATCATCCAACAGTTTATACGGTTTCCTTTGGACAATCAACAACTACACAGGATCAAAGCCAACTTCATGGCAATTGCAGGTATGCCCGGTGTGGTCGGTGCTATTGACGGGACGCACATAAATATAATTGCGCCATCAAAAGATGAGGACGTGTTCGTCAATAGAAAGAAAGTACATTCCATCAACTCGCAGATTGTTTTCATTCATCATGATATGGGAGACTTGAACGGCAGTATGGGCTGTTATTGAAAGTGTTTAAGTGCTGGAAATATGCTCATTGGATAATAGTTTGCAGGGTGCTTTTAATTGCCTCCTTGATTTAATGCAATTTACGTATTTTTATTGTTTGCTCTCTCTCTTTAACGTGCATATACAACGTCATTATCGTGGTCTGCACAAACTTGTTATCATGCGTGTATTCTGCTAACTGCACTGTCCATAACTATTTGATAGGAATACATTTCTAGCCTAGGCTATTTCCTTGTTTTTCGGTTATTTAGTGGGCTCGTTTGTGGGATGTTGCGGATGAGTTTCACCTAGACCGCCTACTCTGAACAACCAATCACCGTACTGACCGCTTCTAAACTCATGCACGAGAATCGACGTAATCCATAGCAACGGCGCGTTAAGGTTTTCTGTATCCCACTTAGCTTCCACAGATCAGTAAGCTTTGATTTCCACAGCTATTGAAAGCTGGTTCATTACAGTTTGATTACATGTTGTCTTTGCACATCAGTAACTGCTGTCAGCTTTAACCTTAATAATTGCTTATTTGCTTTGTATGTGCTATGATTACTCTTTGGTTTCCTAAGGATTTCCCTATTATCTGTAATTTTTCCTCCACTCACAACCTAGCCTCCAGTTCACTCGGGGTAAGGAGAAACGTCATTTGGATCAACACTGTTGTCATCATATTGCAGCACATTTGAAAAGCTCATTATTTCCTCAAACAAATCCTCTAAATCTTTAGATAAAGCATTACGCACTGTTTTATTTTGAAGGCATCATGTTAGAATAAATTGAACTAAATGACCTCTTGATAACACAAAATAACACAATTGACTTCAGAAAGTAATCTGCACTGCGTTATGGGCCCTCGGTGCATTTCAGTCATCCAATCAGGACATCATTTGAATCAGGGGAAATGTGTTTATTGCTCATTAGTACTAAAATGTTTCCTCTCATCCATATTTTTGTAACTGAAGCATCTTTTATTTAAAAAAATCTGTCTCTTTGTTTCCTCTTTAAATGCGACTCATTTATGGTGCAGTAAGTTTAAAGCATAATTCCAACATCAATCCCACTTCTTCTTTAAACTCACAGGCTAACATCTTGAGGATAAACTCTACTTTTCTGTAATTTCCAGAGACTCCTACCACAAGTGCTTTTCCCCCTCTCTGGCCTTGAACTGTCCGTCCTCTGATCCGTTATGCCTTCTCTCTCCCGTATTACAGGTGGATGGAGTAACCTCTAAGGTATTGCTTCTAGCTACACGTAGAATCCAGTCTCCCCCCAGAGAGTATTTAGTGCATTTTAGTGACCCCGCCCAACCCTGCAGCAATTTATGGCCTGCCAGCCCCTCCTTCCTTTTCTCACCCTTGCTCCCGTTTGATCCCCCTCTTCTTCGTTTGTCAAGAAGAACAAACTTCAGGACATGTTCCTCTATTGCTTCTTTGTCTTGTCTCTCCTTGTAATGTCCCAGTTAAAAACTCAAACGCAAAACAGTGAAGAAAGCTGGGGGGAAATAGGATCATCACAAGTTCAGTGTTGAACAAACATTATAAAAGTAATGCCCCAATTACAATTTTGTTTTAATACAATTATACCAAACCCTTTACATTTGACATTGTTTTTTGCCACCTTAGCAATGTTTGGGAGGGGAACCACGAACAAACATGTCTCCACAAGTTTTTCTTGAAGCTAAAGCAATAAATGATATAAAGAAAGCCACTGATGTAAATCCCATCTACTGTATGAACGAAACGGCCATTCTGGTACAGTTTAGGATATATAAATCGACCATTCAGGGCTGAACTACTCTCATGAATGAATATTTAATGAAGGGCTGCCAGTGAGGGGGTGCATTTCATCTGCCTTACGACAGTGTCATTTTGATTTGAATAGGAGCTCAGTTTGAAGAAGCAACATATTTTGTTGTACGATCCGGAGTTCCCCATGTAGACGGAGACTTATTTACCAGTTCTGAGGGAATCCTGAACAAACCCCCCCCCTGTCGACCCTCTTCCTCCCTCCACTGATCTGCTGATGTTCTCATCTCACAGATGGATCCGTTACCTACCAGCGGCCCTCCTGGTCAATGTACCGCTCTGTGGTTTGTCTCCCCCTGAATGAAATCTCTCTCTCCCCTCTGTCCCTGCACCTCTCTCATTCTCTCCCCCCCCCTCCTTTTTCAGGTGGATCAGCTGACCTCCCAGCTAGCTGTTCATGTACCAGCTATGCTGTAGCGAGTGGTGTCTCAGAGCGATTCTCATTAAATGACACCCCCCCCCCCCCTCCTCTCTCTTCATTTCTCCCCGTCTTTCTCTACCAGGTGGAGCATCTGACCTCCCAGCTGAAAGAGAAGGCGGATTGGTGCAGTGAGATGCTGCTCAGCTCAGAGCAGCTGAATCGTGATTTGGGAGAGCGCAACGAAGAGATTGACAAGCTGGAGAGCCGCATCCGCGAGCTGGAGCAGGCCCTGCTGGCCAGCGCGGACTCCCTGGAGAAGGTTTGTGAGAGGAGGGGGAGGGGGAGAGGGAGATGAAGGATGTGCAGGAGAGAAAAGCAGTCCGAACAATAGCTGTGGAGCATGGCAGAATGTGTGTGTGTGTGTGTGTGTTTGAGTGTGTGTGTGTGTGTGTGAGAGGATGCAGATGAGATGACAGCAAGAGGAGGAACAGGAGAAGGGTTGGTACGCACGCTGAGGGAGAACAATGTGTGGGTGGGTCCACTTCAGCCACCCGGCAGTTTGTTGTTGCTGATGAGCTATGGCTAGCAACTGTCAAGATTGCCCCCCAGTGTTGGTGGAGGGCTGCTGTGAGTGAACAAAAAGAGCAGTGTGTGGAATGCTGATAAATCTGCCATGCCGCTGATCAGTGGACAAATGGCCCAGAGTTCCAGTTGCACGTCCATTTTTATTATGCATGATTGAACATTTTTTATCTCTCTTTAAAGAGTTTCATCCATCCCGCCTTTTGTGCACACGTTGTAATAGCTTACTTCATGTGTGTGTGTATGTTGTGTGTGTCACAGGTTGAACAAAAGAAGCAGCATGCATCCATCACAGAGGCGAAAGAGTCAACACTGGAGGCTCAGTTACAGACGGAGAGAGAAGCTCTGGAGCGGAAGGAGAAAGAGGTAATGTGATCCTCAGTTTAGGATTTCAATTATAAACCTTTTACATAAATCTTTAGAAATCTGAAAAAGATTCAACTGGCAATTCAATGTTTTGGTTTGGATCAGTGTGCCGGCGTAACTGCGATGTTTCTCAATGTTATGGTGACCACATGTTATGTATGAATAAAATCGCTGCGTTGTCCTGCAGGGAAACGTACCGTAACATTTGTTGATATTTGTGTTAAATTGCAAAGCAGAGAACATCCTGTGTTCTTGTGGCGTCTCCTCTGATGCGTCATGTTTACCTGCCGCCTCAGATCTGTAACCTGGAGGAGCAGCTGGAGCAGTTCAGAGAGGAGCTGGAGAACAAGAGCGAGGAGGTGCAGCAGCTCCAGATGCAGCTGGAGATCCAGAGGAAGGAGCTCAGCAGTCAGCAGCAATACCTAGAGACACGGGAGAGCATGCTCCAGGTAGAGACACATCCTGATCAAATGACCTTTTACAGTCTGGTTGATTGTGTGTGATCTTCAGCCGAGATCTCTTCTTAAAAACTGAAGATATCATTTTCATATGTAGATATTGGCCACATATCTTTTTAGAAAATGTTAACAGTTGTATATTCATTTATGAAAAGATTAACCTGTGTTTTATACTGTTGTACTAAAAAGCTACAAATAAACCACTGGTGGTGACTTTAAAACTGTTGATCAATATGATATGTGCCAGTTAAGCTTTTAGTTTTTCTGCACTATACAACACAAGGTCTAGTGTTAAAAATAGCTCCCATCAGTTGTCAACATATTTCACCATAACGTTAATTTTTCTACACTCAAACTGCAAAAACACTTTGATCCAGATGCTCTTTTTTTTATTAGTTTTTGCTCTCTGTTGCTTTTTGTTATTTGTACATTTTTTTGTTTTTTTGCATTTTGTTGTGCCAAATGACTCAAGCAGTGTACTTCCAGTAGTTCACCGTGAATCTGACTCTGACTGGACTTCAGCCTGACATGTTTATTAATAGCCATTACGTTATAATCTCTGATTTTCGAAGGTGATGGAGGAGAAGGACAGGGAAATAGCACTTCTTAATGAACAGATCACTAAGCTCCAACACATGGAAGCAGCCTCTGATAACAAGGTAACGCAATATGCTTATACGAAATAGAATCAAAACCTATTTCGAATACGCATAGTGCATCGGTGTGTGTGTTTTCTACATTCGTGTACACTTTTATTTTGGTTTGCTCCATTTGCTTTTGTTGGGTTGTTTTTGCTTGCTTTCTCCCGGTCAGTAGCTCCACACCATTGTCTGTTGTGAGGTGATCATTTGCTCATGTGAGGTGGCTTACTAAACCTCTGAGTCTCTAAGGAGTTACAATCTCATCCATTTCCAAATTCTAAATGCAATTTCCAAAGAATTTCCAAAGGGACTCAGACGTTTATCCGAATAGCGGGAAAGCTATGGATTCTCAAATCTGATGTGTTTATGGTTTAATAACATCTGCATACTTCTCTTCAGGAAATGGATCAGAGGGATGAGCTGATCAAAGACCAGGAGTCCCAGGTGCAGTGCTTGCAAGGCGAACAAGAACGCTTGAAGAGGAATAATGAGGAGGAGATCGAGCAACTGAATGCAGTCATAGACCGACTGCAGCAGGAGCTGACCAACATCGAGCAGAAGCAGGCTGCAGAGGAGGACGAGGACCCCAAGGCTGAGTCAGAGAGCGCCACCCAGGGGCCGAGTAAAGAGGAGTACGATGAAATGAAACAGAGAATGGACCTGGCCACCAAAGAGGTCCACACACTCAAATCAGAGCACAGTAAGCTGTTCGAGACATACCTCCGCTTAAAGGAGAGTGCAGAAGCTTTAGCTGAAACGGAAAAGCTTGATAACTTAGAGGGCGAACTCGAAGACGCTCTGATAGAGAAAACGGCAGGATTCGTAGTCATGCAGGCCCAGGTGCACGCTTTACAGCAGAGTGCTACATCCAGAGTGGAGGAGCTGGACCTTCGCATACAGGAGCTCCAGGTCCTGGTCGATGAAAAGGACGATGAGCTGAGCCGCTGCCGCCTCCTCTTGGAGCAGACTCAAAGCCATGCGGATGGTCTCCAGCAGAGGGTCTCTAATCTGGAGGACGGTCTGAGGGAGAATCTGGCTTCAGTGCTCGACACGCAGGCCTCCCTGCAGCAGCAGCAGTCACAGGCATCCAAAGGAGAGGACCAGGAGAAGCAGAGACATGCTGAGGTGAAGCCGGACGTGGAGCCACACGTTTATGACTTTGGTGACTTTGGTATTCCCAAAATGGATTTCAGTGGACTAAGTCAGGCGAGAGCAGCTCCCACAGGGAAGGTGTTCCATCTCACCCAGAGGCTTCGGGAGCTGGAGGTGGGACTGAGCGGGATGCAGAAGGACCAGGAGCTCCAGAAGCAGCTGCTCTCCAGCTCCGAGGAGGAGGTGATGGAGTACGAGCGCAGGTTGGCCGTGCTCATGGATCTGCTCAGCCAGATGAAGACAAAGACACCTCAGAGGACAACACCGGCTGGGAAGGTGAGTTCGTCTGATAGGTCATAAGAAAGTAGATCAAGTAGTTCAACCCCACATATAACCACAGGTTGATGTGTTTACCCTTTGTACATATTAAACAAAAAATATACCATATTTAAATGAGTGAGTGTTGTAGGTGCTTGAAGGTCGATCTTCTTCAGAGCTCGGCTAGCTTTCCCCTTGTTGAAAGTATTTGTGCTGAGCTAGGCTAAGCTAGCCATCTGCAGATATGTTATTATATTATTTACGGTATTATATAACAATAATCTAAATGAACAGGATGCATTGATAAAAGTTTTTAGAACATTTTAAATCTTACTGAGACCGATATTTAGGCAGTGTTTTGCTACATTTTGGACTTGATTTAGCAAATAAACTCAACTCTAATAATAGAATCCTAAGAATCACAGGAGAAATGTCAAGATTGCATCCTTGGATTTACAAACTTATAGTTAAAAGTGCAATAAAAAAAAATGTATATCTTGATGTTATCCGCTTGTTCAACACTAAACCCCTGTAGCCATTGTAATAATGTTTCAGACTGTGTAAACGTCATCCCTTGCCAGACAAAGCTCTGATTGTTTTGAATCTTCTGATCAGGCGTCCACTGCTGTTGAGCAGCTGGCTGCTGGCTCAGAGCTTCTTCAGGAGCTGCAGGAGGTCAGAGACGAGGCCTCGGACACCAGAGAGCAGCTGAGCAGCTTCAAGGAGAGCTGCAGCCGACTCCAGGAGGAGCTCAGAGTGAGTGACTGCCTCTGGTGTTCAGAGTGTTTCTGATGTTCCATGAGACTGACAAACGTCTGCTTTTCTCTCTAGGACAAAACGGTAACAATAGAAAGACTGCAGGACCAACTACAAAAGGTAGCAACAAAATAATTCTACTTCAGTTAACATGTTATTGATATATGAAGACTTTTATTGTATAATATTTAAACTCTGCCTCTTAAGGTATCATCTGGAAGCTGCGAGGAGACAAAGGGCTCTGACCTTCATCAGGAGTTGATGGAGGCTCAAAACGAGGCAGCTGCCACCAAAGAGGAGCTGAACAGCAGCAGGGAGAGTTTGGAGAAGCTGCAGGAGCTGCTGCAGGTACAGACATACATAAACGTGACAAACATATCCTGCCATTACCCTGACATTCATCTATAAAAACATCACTTCTGGAAATACATTTATTCTACATTTATTCTACATTCCTTTCAAAAGTTGTCATTTTACACTTAATTTCAAATGGATTGCTTTGTTGTCAGGAGATTTGAGCTCATGTAAATGATATTTGAAGAAATAGTTTGACATCACGCTGGTTTGAAATCTTCTTTGTTACTGAGAGTTGGATAAGAACATCAAAACTACTCTCATCTTAACGGAAATATCTAGCTAAACTTTGTGGCCTGTTAGCATCATTTAGTAGTAAGTAAACAGGAAACCCTGACCTTCTTACTCTTGTTGTTTTAATGAAATAAACAAGATATAACAGGTCGATGAGTAAGAGGGGCTGCTAGGTGGATTTTGTACCTTCAGACAGCAAGGCTAGCTGTTCTTTCCTGTATTACCCCTAAGCTAAGTTAAACAGCGTGGTATCAATCCTCTTAATTCTCCACTAGATAGCAATTCATATTCCACCTTCTCAAACTATTACATGTATGTTGCGTCTTTTTTACTGATGTCAGATCTTAGTTCACTTCTGTGTGTGAGTTGTATGTATGTATTCACATTTTAATATCGCACAATTGTGTTTTCATAGGAGCGTGAAATGACCATTGCTCAACTTAAAGGAGAACTTTTTGAAGTAAGTAAAAACTTTATTTCCCCGCATCTGAAATACGGTGTTTAACATTATCGTATATTTTTTCTATAGTTCTAGAGATAGATATGAAAGTTGTTTATTTTACGAGACGTCAGATTATTTTATGATAACTGGCTGACCATTTTCAAAATCATCCTCAAGGTACAAGCTGATGAAGAACGAGCCACCATGAAGGAGCTTCTCCAGGAGGTCAGAGATGATGCGGATACCACCAAAGAAGAACTCAGCAGATGCAGGCAGCATAATGACAACCTTCAGGAGGAAATACAAGCTCGGGAAGTTTCCTTTTCTAAACTCAAAGAGGAGCTCCAGGGTCTCCGAACGAATGTGGATACCACCAAAGAAGAACTCAGCAGATACAGGCAGCATAATGAGAGACTTCAGGAGGAACTACAAGTTCGTGAAGTTTCTATTTCTAAACTCAAAGTAGAGCTCCAAGAGGCTCGAACAGCCCTGATGAAGGCGGCCGTTTCTGGTCCTCCATCTACTTCTCCCTCACCTTCACCCTCTCCCTCTCCTCAACCTGCCCCCGCTGCTTCCTCCTCCTCCTCCTCCTCCACCCAGCCCAAGAGGAAAGGAGGCAAACAGCCGGCTGGTAGGGGAAGCAGCGCCAAAGAGAAAACATCTCTCTCCAGGAAGAACTCTGCCCCTTCCAGCCAGCACCCCTCCAACAAGTCTCACAGCGCCCGTCTGAACAGCAGCTCTGAGCAGCAACACGCAGCCGTCACTCACTCCTCCACACAGACCGAACCTCTCCAAATGTCTGACCTCGGCCCGGACGTTGAGTCTGCTACCAAAGAGGAGATGGAGGAGGTGATCGAAGATTTCCAGGAGAAAATTGGACAGATGCAGGAGCTCCACGCGGCAGAGATCATGGACATGGAGGCCCGGCATATTTCAGAGAGCGAGGGCCTTCGCAGGGACATGCAGGCGCTGGAGGACGAGTGCAAGGCCCTGAAGGCCGTCATCGATAAGCTGCGCTCCAGAGAGGTGAGGGCAGGAAACAATAAAGTAATGCTACTAACATTTATTATACTCTACAGCCAGCTGTCACATTATACTCCTTTATGAAATACTTGATTAAGAGAGTAAAAATATCTAATCTATGTTTAATCTCTTCTAGGCCCCTACATCAAGACAAGACCGTCCAACGACACGATTGAAAGATGGCTACACAAGTGGTAAGAAACATCACATTAATACAAAACATGAGAGCTTGTCCTCTGTTTCCGTTATTGCTTCAAATATTTAAGGATCATTTTTTACAGTATTGTTTATTCTTAACATTTCAACTGATAAGAACAAAGGTGTCAAACTCAAAGCTAAATCCAGACCCTCGCAAACTTTATTTTAGCCTGTTTATCAGTTAATATTCTTAATAAATTATATTGTTCACCATTTTTCAGCATTTTGTTTCAAGAAAGTGTTTTCCCATTGCAGACAGCAGCTCAGACTACAGCCAGCGGACTGGATTTGACTTCCCGAACCTGCAGCAGGAGTTCAGGACGACTCCAGAGGGCGCCAGGAGGGAAGCTGACGATCATCTGCCTGACCGGATCAAGGTAACACCTTCAATTATTATAAACGCTGTCCTAGAGCTGAGGAAAATATGATTATACACAATTATGATTGTGAATGTAATAAACATGACGCTGAAAAACTTGCTATAAACAAAATACAGTAGCTTAATTGACACAATAGTTGTATTAAAAAGTGAGACGTATTGTTTTTAAGTTTGTTGGTGTTGTTGCTGCCTAGGGTGACCATATTACATAACTGAAGGTCACCCTTCTTACTTTTTTCTGAATTCCAAAGAATGCTAACAAGATTTCTGTGTGGTGTTGGTGTATTTAGACGTTGCTCCGCGAGGTGCACCAGGAGGGCATGCAGGTGCTCTCTCTGTCAGAGCTCCCTCTCACTGAGGGCGACCCAGACGGGCAGTTCAGCGTCCCCAGCTGGGTGAAGGAACGAGACGCACTACTGGCCACTGTCGAGTCTCTCAAGGGACTCATCACCCAGATGCAGACACACAGAGGAACACAGGTAAAGGAACAATCTTAACAAAACACTGCTTACTGTTTGTCAGAAACGTCACAGTTCAAAGCAGTTCTCATTCATAACACTCCGTTCGATGTCTCACTATGGGATGCGCCTCAACGCGTATGCAAACAGAAGCATCAATCTCATTACGCCAATCCTGATTGGCTGTTGATCTTGACGTCTACGTCAGGGAATCCACCCACCCTTTAAGTAGCTTGCGCTACGTCGCAGCGTCATTCAAACACCTCTTCTCGCTTCAGAAAACATCTTGAATATTAGTAGCCGGGCTAGCTTAACGGTCCACAGACTGGATTGCCGGTTACTTTTTTTGCTTTGCAGAAGAATTGAACAAATATTAACACACCAGTTAATATTGTAATCTGCCCCGCCGTTTTTTCTTTCGAAATAACGGTAAGGTTTGATTTTTTTCTTCAAACAGTAACATACCTGTTGCTAGTTTATCCCTCTGCGCCGACACCACGGCGAGCCAGGACGGACTCTTCTCTCCTTCACACCAGAGGAGACAAAGATAAGAAAGATATTAACACACCAGTTAATATTTTTTAAAGAAAAATCTACCCCGTCGTTTTTTCCTTTCGGAATAACGATAAGGTTGGATTTTTTTTCGGTAACATACTTGTTACTAGCTTGTCCCTCCGCGCCGACACCCCGGCAAACGAGGATGGACCCTTCTCTCCCTCACACCAGAGGAGTCAGAGGCTCGGCTCTGCGGCCAAGGGTTTAAGATCTCGGGCACGGACTCACACCAGGTCTGCTCGTCCTGCCTTGGGCTGGAACACGCCCAGGAAGCTATCGATACCCCCGGTTCGTGCAGGCATTGTGCCCGCTTCACCATCAAGAGCCTCCGCCGACGGCTAGCGCGCCAAGCTAGCCGGTCGGGACAGGACCCCTTCATGTCCGTTGATTCGCCGGCTGGCAATCGGGACATGGTGGCGACCGCTGTGGAGATTGAGCCCCACGCTGTGTCAGGCTGGGGCTCAATAACGGCGGAAAATCGGAGCCCCGCACCGTGTCAGGCTGGGGCCCGGTGGCGGCAAGAGCCGCGAGAGCGGAGCCCCGTGCTGTGTCAAGCTGGGGCTCCCAACTGGACCTCATCGTGGTTCCACCCGCGGAGGATGTCCTAGAGCTGGATTATATGGAGGAGGATGAAGAGGAGGCCTCTGAGTTCCTCTTATCCGACTCGGATGAGCACGAAGATGACATCTTCGTTTCATCTGCCCAGGCTGCCAAGCCGGAGGCGATGTCCGCTCCCCCGGGCGAAAGCACACCAGCTTCGCCCTGCCTCAGTATGGACTTGCAGGCCGTGTGCCAACGCGCTGCGTCCAGGCTGGATATCCCCTGGCCTGAAGTGGCCAAGGAGACCTCCAGATCTCGCTATGAGGGGAAGAACTTGCCCCAAGCAGCGAGGACAAAGAGGCAGCTTCTCCCAGTCTTTCCAGAGATGCTGGACGAGGTGTCGGTCTCGTGGAGAAACCACCCTTTCAGCAACAAGGCCCCAATCCAGGGTGCCTCCTCTTTGGACTGTGACGGCATGGAGAAGCTCGGCCTGCTCCGCATGCCGTCCATGGAGCCGCTGGTGGCAGCCCACCTCCAACCGCGGCTGGCTTCGGCACCGAGCAGGAACCCCACGCTACCGGTTAAGGCAGACCGCTTCCAGTCAGCAATGACCGAACGAGCCTATAAAGCCGCAGCTTTGTCCGCCAGGGCACTCAACGTCTCCTCGCTGCTGACCGCCTACCAGGCGGAGCCCTGCGAGGACATGACGAACAAACCTGAGCCTGCCGTGTGGGACGAAATCGCGGCGATCAAGGACATTTGCCTCCGTGTGCAGTCCAAGCCACGGGCAAAGCACTGGGGATAATGGTGGTACAGGAGAGAGCCAGGTGGCTTAACCTGACGAACCTTCCAGACCGTGAAAAAGAGGACGTCTTGGACATGCCTATTGTTCCCGAGGGCATATTTGGCTCCGCTCTAGCTTCGATGCAGCAGCGATGTGAATCCAAAAAGAAGGAGGATGAGGCTCTCCAGCTTTGTCTTCCCCAAAGGGTCCAGCCGCCGCCTTCAACGGCCCCGCGGCAGTCCTTCGCTCAGGCTGCCTCACGTCCTGCCAGAGACCACAGCCCGCCCCTGGTATCCAGCCCGGACACGAGGCGAGGACGAGCTGGCCAAGAAAGTCTCCGGTTCCGGCAGCAGCCACTCAGGCACAGCCGGTCCAGACTTTCAGCCACCAGGCGAGGAAGAAGAAAAGGGCAGCCTGACAGCCTCCTCTCCTCTCCTCGATAAAAGAGCTGGAAGTTGCCTGTTCCCCAGCTCCAGAACACGTTCCAGTGTTAGATGCTCATGTGTTTCCGGGGTGCAACCATGCCCCCATCTTCCCGCCGCCTCGAGTGATGTCAGAACGTCATCCTCCAGTTCGCGCCATGAGGGAAATGGACTTAACATCAAAGACAGTAAGCTCCGCTGCTCGTTTAAGTCACACAAACACATTTCATCACTATTGTTTCTTAATAAATCATTTTCCACTGTCGTTTCCAGGCTTGAAGCCAAGGGCGCAGTCAATAAAAATTAAAAGAAAAACAATAAAAACAATAAACAGTCTGACGTCTACCCCCCTTCTAAGAGTGGCTGCTGCCTCTCTCAGAAGGCGGACGATGGACGGGGCTGTGAAGGCGTCACCGCCACGCGCATGCGCAGTGTCGACCGGGGTTGTCAACCTGGGGTACCACCGTGTTCAGACACTAGAGGGCCCCATAACACAACAAATAAAGACACAGAGGGCAGACGACAGGGATGTGACATCTCCACTCGCTTTGAGAAGCGAAAAGTGGAAGATGCTCACAGCATCTGCTTGGGTTTTCAAGACAATAGCACGGGGTTACAGACTCCAATTCGCTGTCACCCCCCCTCACTTTTCGGGCATTCTGTATTCGCAAGCCCGGGGAGAGTCGGCCCATATTCTGGAGCAAGAGATTTTCTCGCTACTGGAAAAGAAGGCTTTATCTATAATACCCTACGAACAGAGTCAGAGCGGCTTTTATTCCAAGTATTTCCTCGTTCCCAAACGGGGAGGGAACGGAATTCGGCCTATACTAGATTTGAGGGCTCTGAACAAATATCTCAAAAGATACAAATTCAGAATGCTCAATCACACATCTCTGTTGCGTCTCGTGCGCCAAAACGATTGGTTCACATCAGTCGACCTGAAAGACGCGTATTTCCACATCCCAGTATATTATCCACACAGGAAATATCTGAAGTTCGCCTTTCAGGGTGTCTGTTACGAGTACAGAGTCCTTCCCTTCGGTCTGTCTCTCAGCCCACAAGTGTTTGTACGGTGTACGGAAGCCGCGATAGCCCCGTTAAGACAACAGGGTATTCGCTTGGCAACTTATCTGGACGACTGGCTCCTTCTCGCACAGTCGGAGCAAGAGGCTATTACGCAGACGAATGTCCTCGTAAAACACCTGCTCGACCTGGGTTTCGTAATAAACACAGAAAAGAGCATGTTGTCCCCAGCCCAGACTGTACTCTTCCTGGGCCTACGCCTGAATTCGGTGCCCTTTACAGCCCGCCTGTCAGCAGAGAGAGTGAAAGCCTTCAGGGTTTGCCTCGCTCATTTCCAGCCACGCAAATATGTTCTCTTCAGATCATGTCTGCGGTTACTGGGGCTCATGGCGTCAGCCATCCTGGTGGTACGACTGGGACGCTTACACATGAGGGAGTTTCACCGCTGGGTAGCTGCCCTCAGACTGGACCCCGTGCGTCATGGCGCGCGGAGAGTGATGGTCACTATGAAATGCGTAATGGCACTGCGCCACTGGCTGCACCCAACTTTTCTAGTACGGGGCGTGCCTATGGGTGCTGTCCTATCGCGGAAGGTGGTCACGACAGACGCATGTCTGAAGGACTGGGGGGGGGGTATATACGAAGGTCGACCTGTGAGGGGTCTCTGGAGCAGAGACCTCCAACGGTCACACATAAATTATCTGCAGCTTTTAGCGGTGTTCCTCACCCTGAAACGCTTTCTGCCTTTTCTCAGAGGACATCATGTCCTCTTGAGGACAGACAACACGACCACAATATCGTATATAAACCGCCAAGGGGGTTTGCGTTCTCTCCAGTTACACATGCTGCCACGCAAACTGATCTTATGGAGCTGCGGTCGTCTCCTCTCTCTGAGAGCGACGCACGTACCAGGAGTGATGAAACTCGGGGCAGATCTGCTGTCCAGAGGTGTACCACTATATGCAGACTGGACTCTACATCCAATAATTGTGAGTCAGCTGTGGGTGCGTTACGGCCGAGCCGCGTTGGATCTGTTCGCATCAAAAGAAAACGCTCAATGTCAGCTGTTCTTTTCAATGCACGATTTAAACGCACCGTGAGGCGTGGACGCGCTCGCGCACGTTTGGCCTCCGGTCTTTCTGTACGCGTTCCCACCCCTGGCTCTGATACTCCCAACTCTGGCCAGAGTGAGAGAACAACGCCACACACTGATCCTGATAGCTCCACACTGGCCTGCAATGTACTGGCTGGCGGAGATATATCAGCTGCTGTGCGGGCAGCCGTGGCAGCTCCCGCTACGCAGGGACATACTGTGTCAGGCGGGGGGGGGCGATCTTTCACCCACACCCAGAGCGCTTGGCACTATGGGCCTGGCCCGTGAGTGGTATAACCTGAATACAGTGGGGCTCCCTCAGAAGGTGATAAACACTATTCAGAGTGCAAGAGCTTCCTCCACCAGGTCCCTCTATGACTGTAAGTGGAGGGTGTTTGAGGAGTGGTGCCTTCAAAAAGGACACATCTCTTTTCAATGTCCTGTCGGGGTGATTCTATCATTTCTACAGGACCTAATTGATAAACACAGAGCTTTCTCTACGATCAAAGTGTACCTGGCTGCTATTGCTGCATGCCATGTGGGCTTTGAGGGAAAGACGGCTAGCCACCATCCCTTGGTCTGCCGTTTTATGAAAGGGGCTCGCAGGCTCCTCCCTGTTTCCAGGTCACTGGTGCCCTTATGGGACTTGGCAGTGGTTTTAGATGAGCTCACTCGACCTCCATTTGAACACCTGGAAGAAGCTGAGATGAAACACCTGTCACTGAAGACAGTGCTGTTACTGGCTCTGGCATCTGCCAAGCGAGTCAGTGACATTCATGCGCTCTCTGTACATCCTTCATGCACTCAGTTTGCCCCGGGGCAAACGAGAGTGTTGCTGAAGCCCAACCCGGCCTTTGTGCCTAAGGTGGTTGGCTCATGTACCCCCATTGACATTGAGGCATTTCCTCCGCCACTGTGTTCCTCTGAGGAACAGCGGCCAAATTTGCTGTGCCCAGTCCGTGCTTTACGCACCTATATGGACAGGTCAAAAGAGTTTCGATGCAATGACCAACTCTTTGTATCCTGGGCTAACCCTCATAAGGGCAAGCCCGTTACCAGGCAACGGCTCTCCCACTGGATTGTGGAAGCGATTGCTCTGGCTTATACGAGTCAGGGTTTACAGGCACCAACGGGCCTGTGTGCTCATTCTACTCGTGGTCTGGCTACATCCTGGGCTTTGTTCAAGGGTGTTTCCATCCAAGACATTTGTGCAGCAGCGAGCTGGTCCTCACCGCTCACTTTTGTCCGCTTTTACAGATTAGACGTCTCTGCTCCAAGTGTGGCCCGCGCAGTGCTGGGCCCCGTGTTGAGTCAGAGCTCTACCTTTTATGTTCTGGTTGTTTTGGTGATTTTCGATATAAGCATGTCTAGCAATACGGGAGTTTCAATATCCCATAGTGAGACATCGAACGGAGTGTTATGAATGAGAACTATAGGTTACTTACGTAACCCCAGTTCTCAGAGTAACATGAAGTGAGATGTCTCACCAGACGGCCCTTCTTGCTAAGGCGAAGCGAGAAGAGGTGCTTATTTTGAATGACGCTGCGACGTAGCGCAAGCTACTTAAAGGGTGGGTGGATTCCCTGACGTAGACGTCAAGATCACCAGCCAATCAGGATTGGCGTAATGAGTTTGATGCTTCTGTTTGCATACGCGTTGAGGCGCATCCCATCGTGAGACATCTTACTTCATGTTACTCTGAGAACTGGGGTTACGTAAGTAACCTGTAGTTTTAAGCTGTCATGTGTCTTGTTTGTTTTGATGCCTGTGTGTTTACCTGTGTGTCTCTGACTTGCCTCAGACCTCAGGCGGCGCAGACTGGCGGGCCGAGCTGCTGGATGCGGTGCAGCAGGTGTTTATGAGGGAGCGCAGCGTGCTGAAGAGCGCCCTCTACAGCCAGCTGGACCTGCTGGACACCAGCGACGCCATCATCCACCTAGACCAGCTGGAGCGCAGACTGGCCGAACAGGTGAGAAAAAATCTGTGATCTTGCACTGACTTCACTCACTTCAAATACCTCTGTAGTGCTGACTGGATGTACAGTTGCACTGCACAGAAAAACACATCTGACTGGAGTGCATTGGGAGCAATATGCCCTTCATTTATTTATAATTGTTCAAATCTATTACTGGCACAGATCCTTGGGTAAAACCAGTCAGTTTCCTATTCTATTATTTCTATTATAAGAGCAAGTCAGTAAAGCCATTAAATATAACATTCAAGAAAATAACAACAATTCAAGAAAGTAACAAAAGTTTCAAAAATCAGTTGATTTGGAAAAGCGATAAAGAAAAGGTTTAAATGAAACTATTCAAAAGTGTAGAACTAATAAAAGAATAAAACGCTTTCTCCATAGCACAACTACTAACATGTTCACAATATTGGACAAAAACAACGTTCCTTTGTCATTCCTCTCCTGTGATCATTGTGTCAGAAACCACATGTTGTTTTTGTGATCCTGCTCCAGGACTCCATGCACAGAGAGGCGATGGGTTCTCTCCACACTTCAGAAAGATCCAGTCTCATCTCCGAGATTCATCAGCTCCGTATTCAGCTGGAGCATCTTCATCAAGGTCAACAAGGTAATTCAAACTTCTCTCACTCTGCCTGCCATCTTCTTTTCCCCTCACTATGTAATATCCTCATTATTCTAACTTACTTTGAGGAAGACATCCTGTTATAATGTCTTCTGATGAATGACCCCCAGGTGCCCAGCTTGCTGTGTCTTTGGGTGGTGAGCGTAGCGTGAAGGAGCAGAGGGAGGCAGGAGGTGCTGATGGATCAGCTGAGGCCGACAGACTGCTGCTGGAGGAGGAGCTGAAGACTGAACTGTCCCAAACCAAACTGGAGCTGGAGACCACGCTCAAGGCTCAGCACAAACACCTCAAAGACCTGGACACACTCAGGTAAGATACCATGTTTTGTCACAGAGTGTCCCCTGCATCTTTTGGGATTCAGTAGCACAGAACAAGCATGAAGAGACAAACGTAGCACTTTAAAAGAAATAAATCAATTAAAGAAAACTCTTGTTTTTTAATCTTCTTTCTACTTTGGTGACCCCTCATATTTGTTTAGTTTGAAATTTGAATATCATTTAACATTTCATAGATGAGTGTTTCACACCAATTACAACTTTGAATCTGAAGGGTTGTCTCTGTCCACAGGGCCGAGGTATCGCAGAAGGCTGTTGAGGTTGAAGCACTGAGCGACCAGCTGACAGAGGAGAGGAAGAGGAGCAGAGACGCTCAGTGGGCCATGGAGAAGGAGAAGTGTCGAACAGGGAGAGGCGAGGAGAGTAAACGAGAAGAACTGGAGGTGAGAGCCCTAAAGACTGGCGCCTTTTGTATCTTTTGTTGCTAAAACGTATTTTTGTCGGCTTTTTTGGAACATACAGAACAAACAACAACAAACAAAGAAAAACCCATGCAAACATTAAAACACAGGGAGTTGAAGCAGTAAAGTCCAAAGCATTATGTTATTGTGATGGTTTACAAAACAGGAAAAATAAAATGCAGTCAACATTGTCACAGTTAAGGCATTGCTGTCAGTTGCTTTTTAAAAACGAGCATTTTCCGTTTCCCTGTCAGGACCTGCAGCTGGCTCTGGGGGAGCAGAAGAGCTGCGTGGCTCAGCTGACCCTGACCCTGGATCAGCAGCGCCAGGCCTCCTCTCGGCTCTCCCAGCAGGGGGAGCAGGAGACCCTCAGCCTCCAGAGACGCCTCCAGGAGCTCCAGGTCCAGCTGGAGACCGAGCGAGCCAAAGCCCTGGAGATCAGCACTGCGCTGGGGAGGGAGCGGGAGCTGAGGGCGGTGGTCTCCTCTGATGGAGAACCCTCCAGTGGGCAGCGGGTGGACGAGAGTAAGAGGGGTCTCAGCGAGGAGGGGAGCCTGCTGGAAAGACTGCAGAGAGAGCTGGACGACAAACATGCAAAGGTGGGAGGTTGTCTGATGAATTTGCTCCAAAAAGCCACTCGATGGGGGACAAAAGAACTACATTTATTGCATTATCATCTAAATGTCTGTGTATCTTCTTTGCATAACTTTCTGTTGAACTATCAGAACACAGTTTAAAGTCACACTATATAGTAGAGAGAATAGCCAACTGGTCCCACCCATCAATTCTCTTAGGCATTATCGAAACATCCCCACCATTAAACCATGAAACCCCCCAGTCCTTAACCACTTGCAAATCCACCTTTTGCCCTTCCTGAAATGTCAATCCTAAACATATGTCTCTGATAAAAACATATAGGACTAAAACTACAATTTAACAGAGTAAAAGGCAATCAGAGTATAAAACATAATCTATATACGGTATATGATTGAAATGATTATATGGACATTTGACACCACGCTATCCAAGGTACAAATATTTGTATTTGAAGTCTGTATTTCTTCTTCTCTCTCCTCCAGGTGGTGCAGCTCCTCAGTCAGGTGGAGGCCCAGAAGTTGGAGGTGGTACGAAAAGAGGAGGAGCTTAATTTGGGGAGTCAGAGGTCAAGGCGGGATCAGGAGGCGCTGCTGGAGGCTCGGGCCAAGCTTGAGAGGCTGGAGGTGAGGATGTCTGAGACCCAGGAGCAGCTGGAGGGAGAGACGGAGAGGAGGAAGGGTCTAGAAGAGGAGAAGGAGAAACTGGAGGAGAGGTTACATCAGTCAGGAGAGCAGAGAGGAGGGAGAGAGGGGAGCGCACCGCTACAGGGTGACGGACAAAGTGTGAGTATCAACTGATCACACGCTCTTAATAAACCTTTCACTTTCTGGAGTCTCTTTTAATAATGTGTTGGTTTCTAAACAGCAGGCAGCCAGCGAGTCCACCGACCGCACCAAAGACTGGGTGTGCCAGCAGAAGAGTGGCAATGGTCAGTCAGCAACATCCACCACGGCTCCTCACACGGGGGCTTCTCCAGCCACACACAGCAGCGGACCACACCACGGTCCTTGGCGCACAGCTGACAAAATCTTCGGCAAACTGCACCTCATTTCCTCCAAGATCCGAGGAATGGCGAACAAGACGACTGGCAGGTAACCAACGCAGCTTTAAGCAATAAGGACAAAGATAACTGGTTGATCTGTTTACTCCACAGAAAACGAAAATAAATAACAAATGTTGACCTTTGTACATGTGTGCAGGCTGACTGCAGAGGTGGACAGTGAGGAGTTATCCTGGGTGCAGTCCAATGTTGATGAGGTCATCGCTATGCTGCAGCAGCAGTCCCCAGGGCTACCCTCAATCCCTGAGGTCAGTGTTTTATGTTTATATTACATTTGTGTTCTGTTTAATTTACGATATAGAGGTATATGTGAAATAAATGAACTTACACTGAACAAAAATATAAATGCAACACTTTTATTTTCCATATACACAAAATAACCATTTCTCTCAAATATTGTTCACAAATCTGAAAAAATCTGTGATAGTGAGCACTTCTCCTTTGCCGAGATAATCCATCCCACCTCACAGGTGTGGCATATCAAGATGCTGATTAGACAGCATGATTATTGCACAGGTGTGCCTTAGGCTGGCCACAATAAAAGGCCACTCTGAAATGTGCAGTTTTGCTTTATTGGGGGGGTCTGGGGGGGTTCCGAAAACCCTAGGTTTAAACCCTAACCCTAACATGTCACCCATTGAGCATGTTTGGGATGCTCTGGATCGGCGTATACGACAGCGTGTTCCAGTTCCTGCCAATATCCAGCAACTTCGCACAGCCATTGAAGAGGAGTGGACCAACATTCCACAGGCCACAATCAACAACCTGATCAACTCTATGCGAAGGAGATGTGTTGCACTGCGTGAGGCAAATGGTGGTCACACCAGATACTGACTGGTTTTCGGACCCCCCAAGACCCCCCCAATAAAGCAAAACTGCACGTTTCAGAGTGGCCTTTTATTGTGGCCAGCCTAAGGCACACCTGTGCAATAATCATGCTGTCTAATCAGCATCTTGATATGCCACACCTGTGAGGTGGGATGGATTATCTGGGCAAAGGAGAAGTGCTCACTATCACAGATTTTTTCAGATTTGTGAACAATATTTGAGAGAAATTGTTATTTTGTGTATATAGAAAATGTTTTAGATCTTTGAGTTCATCTCATGAAAAATGGGAGCAAAAACAAAAGTGTTGCGTTTATATTTTTGTTCAGTGTAAGAAGTAAATGTTCCACTTTGCTTATGATAGAAAATCGACTGTTTGTTTATTTATTCTTTGAACGTCTGTAGTCTATCAACCTCCTAACATGGTTGTGACTTCCTGTGTGTTTCAGAGTGTGTCCCTGCTGGCAGGAGGCTCCTCCAGCTCCTCCAACTCCCTGACGGAGCGGCTGCTGAGGCAGAACGCTGAGCTGACAGGTTTCGTCAGCCGTCTGACCGAGGAGAAGAACGATCTGAGGAACCACACGCTGCGTCTGGAGGAAGAGCTGCGACGCTACCGGCAGGCTGGCCTGGGACCTGACGAGAGCGTGAGTACATGACAGGAAGTGCTATTGGGATGACCTGCTATGATATCATTAACATTACCACTGACTGTTACATAAAAAAAAAAGTACCTCATGGTGATAACTCAATTATAAACTTGTTTTTTGAGCCTTTCATCTGACATTCAATACAGACGGCTGTTACTAAATATCCTTGTTTCTTTTTGGTCCTGCAGTCCAGCAGCAGGAGAGGAGGGTCCAAGTCGGACTCGGCAGGTTTGACCCTCTCTCAGGAACGGGAAGTTTGGACGAGAGAGAAGTTCCGCCTGGAGAAAGCTTTAATTCTGGCTCAGGCCCAGGTGGCCCGACTCCGGGGGGAGATGAGGAGCGACGCCCTGCGGGAGATCACTGGACCTGAGAGTGACAACGCTGCACTAAAGGTCAGTTTAAAACAGCTTATAACTCACTGAAATGTAGGAGCTTGGAGTCTCCATGTGTAATCATATCATTTGTCTCTTTTCCTTTGCCTCCAGAGGATGTACGGGAAGTACTTGAGGTCAGAAAGCTTCCGCAAGGCGCTGATCTACCAGAAGAAGTATCTGCTGTTACTGCTGGGCGGCTTCCAGGAGTGTGAGGAGGCCACGCTTTCGCTGCTCTCCAGGATGGGGGGCCGGCCGGCGCTGCCCAGCCTGGACCCCAGCAGCCAGCAGCGCCGCGGGCTGATGCGCTTCAGGTCCGCCGTCAGAGTCTCCATCGCTCTCTCCAGGTAGGAAACCTGAACTCTGTGTTGGAAGGATTCTTTGACCTCTAAATTACAAATGTTCTCATGTTAACAATAGATGTTGGTGCCATCTCAGAGATTAAAACTTCATATTTTCTGCTCAGAATGCGTTTCCTGGTGAAGCGATGGCACCGGGCGACTGGGATGATCTCCACCACGTCCTCCAGTTTCAACAAGAACGGAACAAGACAGATATTAGGTAACCACAGGATTTCAGGTCCTACATCTTAGACAGTATCATTTAATAGTGAGGCTAAATGCATTTGTATTCCTCTCTCTCTCAGGTACAGAAGCAAGAGACTCGCCGTATCTTCACCCCGGCAGCGTGGAGATGTACAGAGAGCGAGGAAGTGGAGGAGGAAGTGGAGGAGTCTCCAGCGGCAGGGGGCGAAGTGGACGTGAATCACCCAGATCAGCTGTCTCCTCCACACAGCACAGGCAAATAACAATTCCAGTTATTATAAATGAACCCAAAACTATTTATTTTCAGTAGTCTAACTAGATTTTATAATGATGATAACAAGATACAAGCCGATATTTCTTAAACAAATGTTTAGATGTTACCTGAAGACCACTATAGTTCTCTAAAACGTGGTGGGACTGTGCTAGAATCTGTCGCTGCCTTTATTTCCTCCTGGCCTCTGAGCCAGGTAAAGGTCCTTATACTGTAAACACTTCAACGTTACCACGGTTTTACCCCTGACAGCTCAAGTTACTTAAGTCTTCAAAAGGCAGAGGTGAGCAATTGCGTATTCAGTTTGTTGCAATCTGCACCTTCCCCACTAGATGGCACTAAATGCGACAAGCTGATCTTTTGAAGCGAAAAAATGAAAAACACCAAAATAATTGAAAAATGTAAATTGAAGGCTAACTCAAAGCGACATGTAAATCTGTTTCATATTGTGTCAGTTGTGTTTCTGATATGTTGTGTCTGTGTTTGTGCAGGATTCACATGGCGGGAGACCACGGAGCGCTCACCTGTTCCCACCTGCAGAGCTACGACCCCGACCGGGCGCTCACCGACTACATCTCCAGACTGGAGGCGCTGCAGAGGAGGCTGGGGAGCGTGACATCAGGTAACACACACTGAATTACAATCATACTGTTAGAAAATAAATATTTGCACATCAACTAGTGGTTGTTAACTACCTTTCGTTCTCTCCTCAGGTGCTTCTTCATATGCTCAATTGCACTTTGGCTCGAGAAGATAGACGCTGTCAAGTTACTTTGGCTTGAAGAAACTCAGTTGCCTTTTGTTGTGCTGAGCGCTCTGCTGTTTTTCTATCATTCTGGTGTGGACTGTATCTTTCCATGTGGACCAAAACACATTTTTATATTAGTGTACGACATGTTATGTATTCAGGCTTTTTGTCGCCAGCACTTGAAAAACAGCTATGTTTGTAATAAATCTGCGTCTTTGTTGTGGATGAGCTTAAATCGTGTATATTTGTCTAATGCTAATTTAAGACCTCTTGATTAATTTATATGTTTGTGTTGTATGGGTGGAGCGTTATGTAAAGAATGTTTGGGTTTATCGTTGAGGAGGCTGCTACTGGATCTCCTACACTACACTGTGTTTTGTTTCGGCCAGGAGGACTACAGAGGACATTTGTAGAGAACGTATTTTTGTAAAGCGTAGGAGCTTTGAATTTTCTGGGTATTTTGTCAAAAACTGAATTAAAGAGGAGTACATTATTTGAAAAGAGTTGAGTATTTGGGTCTTTTCTTCTTCTTTTACAAACATATATTCACAATTCATTTGACATTTAGATGTTCTTTTTATTGAAATAAGGAATTAAAACTTTTTTTCCTGAAGCAAAGAACAAACAAAGGACAAAATAAACCATACTATGTATTGCTAAACACAATATTCTCTATAATCAGAAGACATTTCCCGGTTTATTTAAAGCCAATGAACAACAACACAGCCTGTGCAGTGAGACTTTGTAACTCTCTGTTCAGCTGAAGCTAAATAATGTCTCAAAGCAGGAAGTTTACTGGATAACTACTAAAAAAATAATTCATTCAAATCTGTAATATGGAACTTCTGCTTGGTTTTACAGTTAAACACTAAATTCAACTTGCTGGTCTTTTCAAAATCAACAGATGTTGCCCCTTCATCAAGGCACTGAACATTTTTAAGAATTCACACTGTGAATATTAGCATCTGTGTTCAAGTCACAGTCGTACAATCAGTGCAATTATCTCTGCAAGCACACGCCTCAAAAGCTCATGCATTAGTGTTGACATTGATGGGTAAAAAAGTGCAGGGAAAAGCACCTCAAACTAAACAATTGGACGTTTTTAGGCAGAGCGAAGTGCGATCATCTATTAAATCTTAAATTCAAGTCCCAGGAAGTTGCAGCTCCACTTCAACACTCAGGATGTTTCCTCGTGCCGCTCACTGTGCTCTCCTCTTGTATTTGATGACGGGGTTGTGAGGGGTGTGAATCATCGTGGTGTAGTTGATTGTGGGGAAATATCCATCCACCAGGTCAAAGTCGTACATGCGCAGTAAAGTAGACCAGATGGTTTTGATCTGGACGTAAGCAAAGTTCTCCCCGATGCAGCGATGGCGGCCTGAAGAGCAGACAGAGAAGTTTAGATTTTCTTGTGAGGTTATAAGCAGGTGTTGTACATGATGTTATTTAAATCCACAGCTAAAAAATGAAATACAAATGTAGACAGAAAACTGAATTACAGGTACATAACTGACAAATGAGACAAACTTCTTTCATGAACATGATAGATTTTCTCATACCAGCTCCGAAGGGCACGTAGGCGAACTTCTCCCCCGCTGCAGGGTTGTCGTTGAGGTAGCGGTCGGGGCTGAACTCCAACCTCTCGTCCCAGGTGTCCTGCAGACGCTGGTTGACGGTCGGGGAGACGCAGACCTGGTGTCCCACAGGGATGGTGTATCCTGCTGCAGTCTAAGAGAAAGGAAAAAAACATGCGTATTGAATTACAGAGATACCATCATGTTATGTAATATAAAGAAATAACAAAACCAACAAACGGTGTAGTTCTTACCTGAAGCGAGCGGGCCATCCTCATCATGGTCATGATTGGCGGTCGCAGACGCAGGGTCTCCTTCAAACAGCGCTCCAACAGGCTGAGGTCTTTCAGCTGAGGACAACAACAGGAAAATATTAAGATTGACTAATTAACGAACGCAAGAATACGAGAAAAACCACTTATAGTTACTCAATCTGTGTCAAAAACAGACATTTTGTGACTTTTTATTTATTTTCTTAAACAAAATGTGATATTGATCTTGATGCAGTTAATTATTATTAGTTCTTTTTAACTACAGTATATTACATTTAAGAGCAGTAGCCTGAAAACTGTGTTGTGGTTTATACAACATCACACATGTATAAGTGTGTTATTAATTACACCCAGGAAAAGCAGCACCACCTAGTGCTATGTCACTCAGTGGACACAATGGGGCAGAAAGCGCTAAGCTAGAAACAAGATGCAAAACGTTTTTAATGTAAATAAAATTACTACTGCACAATCAGCCTTTTTGTACCTGATCAAGGTCGAGAGCAGGCAGGTCTTCTCCGCACACGGCCTTCTGCTCGGCGTAGCATTTCTCTTGCAGAGCTTTGTCTCTGGCCATGAAGAAGCCCATCCAGGCGCTGGTGGTGGAGGAGGTGTGCTGCCCCGCCAGGAGCAGACCAATCAGCATCCCCGCAATCTCGCTATCGTTCAAGGGGCGTCCGTCTCTGACAGGGGAACAGATTCAAGGGTTAGAAAATCATATTTGAAAAGTTTTAGCAAAGAGCTTTCCCAATACCTTTTGGTGATTTGCTCCGATGGTAATGTTAGCAACTCCTAACTCTCCGATATCACTTTCTTTATAAGCCCAGCTGCATTTTCAAAACATAATGTAGTTTACCAGGAGTAACATCTCTGAGGGATCCTCAGCTAAGTTACTTATTGTATTTAAATTTAAATAGTATATAGAAGTAAGTGTAGTGGATTTCACGATGTTAAACATATAAACGTTTATGTTTTTTAATGAGAACCCTCTGATTTAGATGCAGTTATTAAGGATCACAGGCATCTCTAAAATTTGAAAAATATCTACCATTCTGCCTTAGAAAAGAGTCATGGTGAACAGGATACAAATTAAATATCTATCTTAAAAAGTATTTTTAGACATACACTTAGATCCGCCAAGGCAAAAAGGTGATCCAGTCGTATGAGCTCTGAATTGAAACCATGCTGTAATTCTTTCTAGAAGCTCTCTTACTTGTAGGTGGCATCGATGAGGGTCTGCAGGATGTCGTCCACTTTCTCTCCGGATTGCCTGCGCTTCTGAGTCACCTTGGAAAAAATGTTCTTGATCTCTCTGTGAGCATGGTCCCTCTTCCTAAAAGAAAAAGAGGTTATATTTGTGTTATTATTTGTACATATACTAGAAAGTTTATACTTCTGAGGTCAAGCTCAATCAGGTGTTTTATGTATGTGTTGTTCTCTTCTTTCTTTGAATGGACTAATCCAGTGTTTTGGATTATCTTGGATTGTTATATGCTAATCTTTATTCATGAACAGCAGTCGTACCTGAAGCTGGCCAGGGGCAGCCAGCCGGGCAGCAGCCAGGCAGCGTGGCTGAATCCTCCGTCCAGGTCTGCATAGAGCTGAGCCACGTGTTCATTCATCATGCTGCGGATCTCCTTCCCATGCAGGCAGCTGCTGGCCGTCAGGATGATCAGCTCAGACAAGGCCTCGAACAGGTCTGAAACAGGCCAAACGTGTATTCATTAGGAACCACAAACAGCAACAACCCAAAGAAATCCCACTGACAATCGGTTAAAAAGTATGATTTCATATTACTACGAAACCATTTACCTGCTTGCATTAGGTTCTGCTGTTTTGGACTCCAAAATAAGTCTGTCACTTGTTACTTTCCTAATATACATTTATTTGTGAAGGATCTTACTTTTCTCCCCGCTGTCTCCCCATCTCTGAAAATACTCGATGGTCTCTGCTTCGATGATTTTCACATGTTCCTTAAAATGAGCAATGTTCAGTCCGGTCTTCAACATCTTCTTTTGTTCCAGAAAGATCTGCAAAATATTAAAGAGAGTGGGAATTGTATCTGCAAATCTAATGTCCTGGATCTTATAAATTCACCAGAATTCATAATGTTCTTTTCTAATGTGTAAATGAATGTGGTTCCACTCACATGGTTGGGCACGTCGTAGGCTACTCCTTTGCCAAACACTGGAGTGGTCAGTCTGGAATAAACGTCCTCAGCATTCAGGTCCTCATTCTTGCTGTTGAACATCAGTGTGGCAGCTTCACTGCCCAGCAGGTAAGTGAAGGTACTCCCCACCATGGTGAAGCTGAACACAGGGCCGTACTGAGGGGGGACAGCAGAGACACAGGGGTTAAAACAGTGCTGGGGAGTCGGGACCAACTAAAAATGAGGGGCCGCAAGTGAATCTAATTCCTCTAGTGTTGTTTTATTTAACTATGGATAATCTTTGCTTTTTTTTTTAGGGCTTTAGGACTTTTTTAAATTGTTTTAATCACTTATTTTATTTGCTTGCCATAAACAATACAACTGATATCAGAATTAGACATTTTGTAGGCAGTTGAACAAGGTGGAAAGGTCAAGTGTGTACGTGGGCAAATCACTGTGTATGGGAGGGGGACATAAGATAAAGTCAAGACTAAAACATATTATGTGCATGGAGCTGCATCTAACATATTTCAACATTTATCCAGTAAGATCATGATCTGGTTTACAGTGTGTTAGCCTGTTTGGACATATTGAAATTGCTTGGTTTTGTCTGCCCCAACAGTCCCAAACCTACAAATATTTAGTTGAATATCACGGAAAAACTGCCAATATTAAGACTTATAAAGTTGGAACAGTGACAGTGAATTTCTAAACAGCAATGAATCTAATATGTAAACAGAGTGATGTACTAATAATTTCTATTCTACTCCAATACTTACTTTTTCATATGCATTTTCAAGAAATTCAATGGGACTTTTTCCAAATGCAATAGCATGACCCAGGAAGGGGATGCTGGAGGGAATGTAAGGTGGGTATTTCTGCAAAAGGAAACATGATAACAGTGGATGATTAATACATGCGTTCAGGGAATTTCAAAAACAATTTAAGGCACTGACTTTTCCTTCTTCCTACTTACCAGATCACTGTCTGGAGACTCTTTGAGCAGCATTTTAGTAATATATCCCAGAGCGAGAGTGATTACAGAAGCAGCCAGCACCACGGAGGTAAGATTGTCGCTCACTTTCCCAACAGTGTCCCCGAACAGCCTACTGCCCATTTCATAAAATTGAACAGACATGTTTACTTCTTCCTCTGGTCCACTAAAACTAGAGGGAATAAACGTCTTCCTATGCAAAGTTCCCAAGCCGGATAAACGTCCAGTTCATCTGATGTTAATCGTCTATATTGTTTCGGCTTCTCTCTACCTGTCAATAGCCGCCCCGCCCCCGCCTGACCAACAGCGGCTTTCTGTTGGCTGCTGACCGCGTGTCCGTCAAGCAGCCGCGCTTTGATTGGCTGCCGGCACCTGAACCGATGTCTGGCTATATGATGTCACTCCAGCGGGACGAACAAGGTCTGCGCCATCGATTGATAGGATGCCCAGACATTACATTACATTGCATTTAGCTGACGCTTTTATCCAAAGCGACAGTAAGTACATTCGACCAGGAAGATACAACCTTGAAGAAAACAGAATCATATAAGTACATCAGATTTCATAGAGCCAAACATTTCAAGTGCTACTCAACTGGCTATAGATAAGCCAGTCCTTTATTAGTATATAAGTGCTCTGTTAGCAGTTCTTTGTTAGTAATTCTATCGCTCGAAGTGGAGTCGAAAGAGATGAGTTTTCAGTCTGCTCCGGAAGATGTGCAAGCTATCTGTTGTCCTGATTTCAATGTGGAGCTCATTCCACCATTTTGGAGCCAGGATAGCATACAAATCAAACTAGTTAAATTAGACTTTAAAACGTTGACGTTTCCCTCAAAACACGTTACATAATGAAAAAGGTTAGTGTCGGCAACCAAGAGAGGTGCGGAAATATAATATGCACTTAGACATTTATTATTTATTGTGGAAAATAAGCCAGCAGTTTGCTGCCAACTGGTAGTGTGTTAGAGGCTCATCAATAAGGATGACTTAAAATTGGCTTAAAATTATAAAGTTAAGTTTGGGTCTTTTTTTAGACGTTATTAACCTGTAATATTTAGTTTTTTTTCTTCATGCACATTAATCAGTTTGTTTCATTGTTGCATCAAGCTATTAATCATGTTGAGGACTTCAAGTGGTTTCCTTATAGTCTCCACACTCCACACTCCACACAACACCACCAACTTCCATCACTTTAAAACTATTTTCATGAACATATAATTTTACAATTTACATCAGCCTATTCTATACCATCTATTATTTGAATAAAGCACACTTTGTGGTTCAGAGTTTTCAGCACAAAACCGAACACATCGTCATTCATACATCGGTTTATTAAAACAAAACATTAAATAAACATATTTACATGCACTCCAAATATATGAATTTTCAAAAATACACAATGTGAGGTTGTGAAAAATATCAGTAAGCATAATATACATAACGAGGCATTGTGAAAAAGCCAACATATTGCAGTCAAATGTAAGTCAGTAAGAGAAACTTGCACTTTGATATTTGGCAGCTGTGGTTTCCTAAACACTTTTTCAGCCATAGGCATATTTGTCCAAAACGCTTTTATCATTTGATGTCATCTGTCCACTCAGCTTCATCAAAAGCTTCACAATAAGGCCAGCCTGCAAGAAAATGATAAACATAATTGAGACCTGGAGAACGGGTTATTCAGACATTATTTGAATACTATATTTTAAAAACAACCTTGAACCATTTACTTAGTTTTAGCTTGACGTCCTGTAGCAGTTACCTGTTTTGTGTGCACAATGAAGTTCATCTTATTGTCCCCGCTGTGTATCTGGAAGTACTGGTCAGCGTGTCCGAGCTGCCACATGAATGTGCTGTACTCCAAACTGATGAGAAGGACCTGGCAGGGCAGAGGTAGATAGATAGATACTTTATTGATCCCAACTTAGGAAATTATTTTGCTACTGCAGCAGTGTGTTCAGGTTTAACAAACTATCATACTGAGCATGCAAAAAGAGAAAGATTACAGCCATGATTACAGCAAATGTTCAATTAAAACACCAAAAAGCTATCAAAAAATGATTGCAAACTTATTAAATAAAACCCTTTTTACATTATGTTTTCCCCTTTTGTTTTTCAATTACCCTTAAAAAAGTATATCTTATTCCACATATCTAAACTTACAGTTTAAGCTGCATTATGTTTAAATAAATAAGTACAATTATTAGCTAAAATAATACTGATAAAATGTTTTAAATAAAGTGCAATATTCAAAACAGGACTCCATGTTATCTGGCAGCACCAAATGGAGATAGTCTTGATGTATTTTGAATACTTTTTAAATACTAATTTATGTTTGTTTAAACAATTCTTTGCTGCCTGGCATTAGTTATTACTGATTGTTCCATTGGTGTGTCTGAGGATTAAGCGGAGACAAGTTAATCTTGTTTTCACCGCTTACAAAAACATAAAACTGTCCAATCAGCTAAACTGTAGCTAACATCTGGTGTTTAAAACATAGAATAAAACATGGCAACACCTTTGTCTCCATATTCATGAGGTGCAGCCCCTTGGTGTTGATCCCGACGTAGACGCGGATCACTTTGTGGTTGCTGGCGCTGGCCTTGGTGTAGACCTGGCCCGTGAAGAAGGCCGCTCCGTAGGTGGGGATGTCCCAGCAGTTCTGCAGGAAGAGCCGCTGCAGGTGGTGCATCTCTTTACTCACCCCCTCACTGGTGCTCAGCGCCTGTGGGAGAGGGAGAGAACAGCCTGTCAGTGAAGCAGGTGGATTTCATTTAAAGATGGAGGGGAAAACGTACAATGAAAACTCCCAGCGTACTTTGTACTCATGAAGAATCCTGTTGGTCCAGTGGTACGCCTTGCTTTTCACTTTGGATATCGGCACAATTGATTTCAGGTTTTCCTCGCTGTTGGGGAGAAATGCATCTTTTTACTGTACACAACAACTGAAGATGGTTTTGTTGCATATCACAGACAACAAGGTTCATTTAAGAGGTCAGTGCAAAATGTTGTAAAGCATTAGAAATAATATTTTACTTGAGGAATCCTTGCTTGTGCTTCTTGCTCTCATAGCTGCCGTAGATGATCTGCAGGAGGAGGCTGGCCAGTGTGATGAGCTTGCTGTCGGGCGCAGTAAAGAAGCCCTTCAGGAGGCTGTGGCGGGCCTCGTCGAACAGAATGAGGATGGCCAGAGGGTCCTCTATCTTTTTCTCGACATCCAGAGGCAGCCTGACGTCTCTGCGGAGGAAGAGCTGAGGCGTTTCCCTCTGAGGATCCAGCACCGTCAGTTCCGTCACGATCTCCGTCCAGATCCTCAGGTGCTGCAGGGGCTTGTGGTAAGGCTTCAGCTGCAGGTCTGACACACAATGTACACCAATGTTACTGAAATTGTTTTTGTTGCAATGATGACATAATATTTATTATTGTAATACTATTGTCCCTAAATCAAAACCAAATACATTTGATCACATTTTTCCAACTTTTTTATTGATAAAATCCTATGAAGTTGACTGAGCAGGTCTTACGATGCTGTAATACCTTAACGGTCAAATCAAGTCTGAAATGTGACTTGCATCACAGCAGCTCCATGTGTAACATCAACATAGAAACATATCAAGACACAATACATGAAAAACAAACAGACATTTAACATAAGAGCACAATCACTGAGAGATCTTAGCTGGTTTTATAGCGAGAGGATCAATTTACAAGCAATTTCATCACATTCGTGTCTTAAGATTGAACTCACGGAGGTTCTCGGAGCAGATCCAGATGGTGAAGTACTGCTGTGTGTCCTGTGAGAGACGCATGCCTTCCATGATCTGCTGCACCGTGGTGTTGTTGCCGTGCTTCAGCTCCACAGAGCGGTACGAGCCGTCCATGCGGTAGATACGCACCTTCTCATACTGTGGAGAACAAAAACGTACCATTAAAAACCAAGTGAAACAGTTTAGATCTTTGTTTGATCTGAAGGACAACACTTGAGGAGTTAGTACCATCTAACGAGCAGCAGACTAAACTACCACAGAAAGATGTAAAAGCATCTTTCTTCCTTAACAATTCAATATATATAAGCAGAGGCATTACAATTCTTTTGATATGACATGTTCTTTAAAAATAGACAAATGCACAGCTGGGACACAGTGTATGGACATAACATACACATGAACCACAAAAAAAGGATGGATTAAGTTTATACTTTAGGCTGTGACAACGTCTTGTTAGAAACGTCTCCATTTATGGACTAAATGTGGTAAGCTTATACAAATGTGTAACTCATAGGGTTGCAAAGGGGCGGAACATTTCTGGTAAATTTTCGGGAAGTTTCCATGGGAAGATAATCTGGGGAATTTTGGAAATATTAGATGCAAAATTAAACAAAAAACATGACAGTTCAACTGATTTTTTAATTTAATTAAATTTTTTATAAGTAGAACAGAACAAGTTTTAATTATGTTGAGTGCCTGTAGGGGGTGTGGTCTCAATAGCCATGCAGTAAGCAGTGTGCTAGGGCAGGGGTTCCCAAACTTTGCCATGCCAAGGACCCCCATATAGCATTATCCTCTGGCGGGGACCCCCGTGTTGCAATTTTTTTTTTTAAATGATGTGTACAAGTGCCTCCCGATGGAACATGCAGTGCGTTGCCACTACATTTGGGGCCTTCTGCCTGATCAAAGCTGTCACTCCGCTTTCTTTGCCTGTCATAGCCCCACTGCCCCATCTGAACACACGCCCACACAACAAGGAATAAATCTGATGTATGCAAGCAATTCTGCGACATTTGCTACATCCGTGCTCTCATCCAGCTACAGAGCGAAACATTCACTAGCTCTCACTTGCTCCAAAAGCTGAGCAGATTTTCACTCTCAGTAGCGGCAGCTCGATTCTGATCGGCTTGAAGGGCGGTCGTGTGATTCAAAAACAAAAAATATGAAAAGATTGGCATCAAAGGACACATAGATTGATAGATATGCAGTTATTAATAACATCTAAAAAAAAATGTTAAAAAAATTAAACTTTAAAAAAAGAAAAAAAATCCTGTTTCCCTCAAACTTTGAGTGACCCCCATGGCGGCCCCCCGGGGGGTCGGAGCCCCCACTTTGAAAAACACTGTGCTAGGGCATGGATATTCAAGTGTACTTGAATGGCATCTGTTTGTTTTAGTCAAGATTATGCTAAAATATACTTTCCCCAACTATATTTAAGTTCCCTATGAAGAGACAATCTTCAATTTTGAAAATTCCCAGTTTATTCCCGTTAATTACTGTTTATTCCCATGGAAAGTTTCCATCTTTGAAAATTCCCGGAATTTTGCAAACCTAGTAACTCACAATATCATGGATATACTTCTAGCCAAAGCAATTTGGAAGCTGCATGAGATCAGCTCTAACACTGTGGTGTAACACTTTAGTGTCATGTTTGCAATACACAAACGGTAATTAGGTGAGTGTGGGATGTGTGACTCACAGGTTTGCTGCTGGTTTGCTGCAGGAGCTTCACCGTCTCCTCCCATTCGTTCTGTTTGTTCTCCTCACACACCTGAAGAGGGGAGCGCTTCTGCTGGTCTTCCATGTGCTAGGTGGGAGGTGGGGGTAGGTGGGAACCTCAATGTCAGTATTGACTGGTTATTGTCTTACATAATTACTAAATTATGAGATGTAATATAGTGTGTCAATACATATGTGCTTTGTCTAAAAATCATACTTACAAAATCAAACAATATTGCAATTTTTGATGTGCAATGAACATAAAATATTACATTTGTCAAGCTGTGAACAAGTTATCGACATAATTGTATTAATATTTGCAGAAAGCCTTGTGGTCATGTATAATTTATCATGACATTTATGTTATTTTGCTTGTGCATTACAGAAAAAAAGACATCATTTAATTACATTTAAAAAAGATTCAAGTAGTTAAGGAAAACAATCACTGTTTTTTTCCAACAAGTTTACAATAGATATACGATTTCTATTGCTTTACTGATATTACAAATCAAACAGTGTTCATTGTTCATAATGGAAAGTAGGTGGAGGGGTGATCAATATCTCATGTTGAATTATAATAGTAGCTAGAAAATCATCCATAGTAGTTATGGTAAACAAATTAAGAGGAACACAGCAAATGTTAGGTAAACGTCACGTGTCGTACCCGGTCGATCTCGGGGTGCTGCAGCAGGAGTTGTACGATCTCTGCGTGGCCCCCCCGGGCTGCGAAGTGCAGCGGGGAGCTGAGCTGGCCGTTCAGCAGGTTGGGATTACAGTTACCTTTCTCCAGTAACAGCTTGGTCGCCTCCACTTTACCGTGCCTGCATTGAACCAAACTATACTTTACCACAAGAACGCATAAACAACACATAGAAAAACAATCGGAGAAAGTGAGAGCTTTTGGCTACTTGAGATGAGACGTACCAGCAGGAGTAGTGGATGGGAGCCCAGTGGTCGCTGTCCAGCTGTTTGACGGAGAAACCGCTGTCCAGGAGCTTAAGCAGCAGCTCTGTGTCTCCCTCACAGGCGCTACGGTGGAGCGGGAAGTCTTCCACCCACTGGCGCTCCCTGCAGAGAATTGTCTTCATTTTATTTCCATGACCAAATAAGAAATTAGACACAGGAAGGAGTAGAAATTGACTGGAGAAGAAGGTCAAAACAATGTGGATCATGTAAGAATAACCACTCACGTGTCTTCTGCCACACAGTTAGGGCCATGCTGCCACTTCTCCCTCTGTGGGATCTGGATCTTGGAGTAGTCGGGCGCTCCGAGACCAAAGTAAGGGTTGATGATAACTTTATCCACCTGCAAACAAAAAGCCAGACGAAGAGGATAAACAAAGGGAAGGGGATGAGACGATTTTTCAAGTTTATAGCACTAACAAAAGGACACTTCCATGTTTTAGACAACCAATCTCCCCTGGTCTACTACATAAATCATGTCAATGTCCCAGCCATTTCTATAAGGTATCTCCTGGTTCTTAAGAGGGTTGTCTCACCCGGTTGGTGTACTGCAGATCTGAGCCGTACAGCGGGTTGAGGATGCACATGTCTGCCTTCTCTAGGGACATCATCTTGCTCTTGATCTCCAGAGCGGTGTAGCCCATGTGCAGACCCTCCTCACTCAGTTTGCCCTCGCTGCTGTAGGCCGGGTTGCTGACGTTGGTCTTCACCCGCTCAACAGGCGCCGGTCTGAACAGGGCGGGGATGGCGTGAGGCACGCTGTGCTGCTCTGCTAACCACCTGTTGACGTCAAAGACACAACGTTAACTTTTCTAAAGCTTCATCCGAGAAGACTAGAGCTCGGTCGAGTAGTATTTCTTCCTGACTTAATAAAACAACCTAGAAGAATAAGGTGTCAGCCATTATAAGAGCTGGTCAAATTGTCTAAATGTTAAATAAAGCCACTTCAATGCTTCCTTTCTTACATTCTTTAGAACAGGGAACACTAGATTATCTTTTACCGGCACCATTCATCCATCAATAACACCTCATTCTTCCATTGTGTACTGTGTATGACTAGAAATCAACCTTTTCAGGAGATGTGATTCTGTTTTAGACAGCAATCCCTACTTGAATTATACAACATTTCGTTTGTGACTGTTCTCATATGACTTATAAAGAAAGTTGCTTTTCCAAAAAACATCATGGTCAGTTTGATTATTCAGGTGCATAGGAATTCTCCATCACATCTTTACTTGAACTCATGAAGGGGTTAGAGGTAGACATATGGCATAATGTATTGACTATTTGACCGCAGTCTGTGTATCTGAATATATCCTCACTTGTCTAAGGCCAGGAGCATCTTGGAGGTGCTGGAGCAGAAGTGGGCGCTGGTCTCGCTGCACACCCGCATGATGTCCTGGAAGCAGTAGAAGCTCGGGCTCCCGGCGCTGTGCAGAGGCTTGCTGTTGTCTGTTCAGAGTAATTTATTAGTATACAGAATGTAAACAATGTTTTACAATGTCTGAGGCATCGATTTTGTGTGTGAAGGTTTTACGCTCACCTTTAACACTGACTGGCACGACAAAAAGCGAGGCCTCTTTTCCTTCATTGTTTCCATCGAGGGGGAATTTCTTCATATGAACCACACGCTTTCCTGAAACACAAAAGTGTCAGGATCAGCGGTGCGTCATGAGTAAACCATCCATTCACTTTAAAAGGCAACAACATCTTTAAATGACAGGCAGCAGTTGTGATGCTGTATGCACGGCTGACATTTGAACTATTCTTGAGTGTGAATGTCCAACACTCACCGATGAGGCTTTGGTTGTTGGATATTGATCTGACGGTTTCGTCCACAAAATCCAATATAGATTTGGATTTGTCTCCTGCAGCTTGGATTTTTGTCGCCAGGAGGACTTTCTTTCTTTTTTTCTCCTTCCCCTCCAAAGGCACTTCAATCAGCAGGATCTGTTCAGGAAACATAAAAGCTTAGTTGAACAATTCTGAAATGAATGGTGGTTAAATGGCTGGTTCAAAATCTGCATAGAAGTCATTGGTTAGGTAGCTATTCTGTTTTAGAGTATCGTTTTCAATGTAATTTGTTTTCATTTTTGTTCAATTTATTATTGGTGGTTTACCACATACTGCTTTAAATGTTTTTATTTTTATTTATTTTTAAGGCAATATAGTGTCAGTTTAAATTAGGTTGCAGTTTAGAAAAAATATTTTAATCTTTTTGCAAAAAAACCTTGTAAATACACAAGGAAATGTAAAAACAACATTAACTATATTCAGCTTTCTTTGATAAGTGTATATTCCTCAGAAGACAGATATGTTTCCTCTTTGTCTCTTCCATTTTAGATATGATATAATTTGACTTTGCTTAGACATTGACGCCAGTTTTTACCTCATAAGATTTGGCTCTGTACTCCTTTGAGCTCAGGCTGACTTGACTCTTCGGGCGAATGACAGCCACAAACACATCCTCCAGCCTGTCCTCGTTGCCCATCCTGCTGACTCTCTCTCAGTCCCGACACAAGGTTCTACACAAGGGCCAAATGCTGTGGAGAGGCATCCCTGAAACAGATCACAGTTAATGTTATTATTAATGTTGTCATAATACTCACATTGAGCTTGATGTAAAAGCTTGGAAATTCAGACAAAACCAAATTTAGAAACAACCAAATGACAGCAATATAATGATATATAATGATGATTAAATGTTTATTTAATCAATATGATACTTGATATTTTAAAGTAAAGGCACCTCAAGACTGTGGTTATAAGACATTATGTTCAGGGGCTTATGGCATGCTTTAAGAGAATGTTATAATAATGATTTTCACAATTATCTGCAATACAGAACAGGCTTCAGGTTTAACGCACTATTTATAGACATACAACTAATAAACAGCAATACATTAACATTGCCATCCGCTGAGACACCATCCGCTCAGACATCAACTTGTTGAGTTCAAAGTGAGGTCACGCCCCGGAAACCAAACTATGTTGTCTTCAAACTGTTATTACACAAAGTGTGTTATCTACTATATTTTAGACTACACTCAAAGCTGCTGGATCAAACTAGCGTTGACACATTTCCTGCCGTACAATAAACAAGATCAACTTGTAGGTCTGAATCAGCAGCTGTAGCCGGGATGCTACAGTCGTCATCACCGCTTTTCCGCTCTTAAATCAGATGAAACTTACCTAAAGCTTCGTGTCTTTTACCTCCAGCAGACCAGAAACAGCTTTTCTAAGCCCTCGGTTAGTTTCACCATGTTTATTTCATCAGACTCTGCTCCTGGTGAACTTCCACAGCAGATATGTGTGTTGCGGTCGCTGCAGGCCTGTAACTTTGGGGCAGGGCTGCACACACAAACAGAGGAATCGCGTTACGTTCCATGACAGCAGCTCGGCTCGGAAAACAGAGGACTCTGGCGGTGATGGGGACTCAGTGCGGCAGCATTAAATATTGACATACTCAAATGTGTTGTATTTCTTTCCTGGAAGTATTTGTAAAATCCCCAGAAGAATTCAAAGCGTGCTCGTGAAAAATATGTATTTTTAGACATAGTGTGTAGGCCGCGTAAGGAGAAAATATTGAAATTCCCACGTTTTATTTCATTCTGCGCACTGAGCTAGAGTTAGCAGAAACTGACCACATGATCTCCCTAAACTGCATGAAGTGCAGCTGCTTAAGGTATGGTTAAAGTTAATTGATAATAAAAGTAGTTATTGCCTTTTTTTTTACGAGCAAACGGTTCTTAAATAAAGTAAAGTAACTTCAGCCTGATTAGAGTCCCAGTCCATATCTATTCGTAATTGAATTAATTCTTAATACATATCTATTCTTCTTGATCAAAGCTAAGCTAACTTGCTTGTTTCCCTGGTTATTATACCCCTCCTAAATGTATGTAATCTTCTTACACATTGTTAGAGACCATAAAGATACGATTACCGTATCTTAACCTTCTAACCGAAATCAAATAGTTTTTAGGAGTTTATATTGACAGTGGTTTCTGTTTCATTTAGGGTTAAGTATAACCAAATCATGTATGAAGAACTGTTCTTTTCCAAAAGGGGTCTCATAACACATTTTACTAACAAGTACAGCATGGCCTTTTTATGTTTACATGGTTGGTTTTAATGTGGATCGAATCAATTTCACAATATTCAACTTCCTCGACTAATAATATGTACATTTTTATTGTAGAGATTGTACAAAACTTCAGCATACAATATATTGGCATGTAACACAAAGCAACTGAAACATTTAGTGGTCTCTTTGAAACAAAACATAACAACGTCGATACAATAACTAAAATGCATCAGTAAGAATATCAGGTGCAGCTTAAGTGCATAAATGAGACATGGCTTTGGTTTTATTCAGATATATATATATTATAACATATTTTGTCAGTTTTCCTTGGACCACAGAAAACTGTTCCCTCCTCTCTCTGCAGCTTCAGGACTTCTTGTCTTTACACTGACTGAGCATGTCCTGCATCTTCTCCTGGATGTCTGCCACCCTCTTGGCCCACTTCTCCCGCACCTCGTCTTCGTCGTCCTCTGTAACAGCTGTGTACGCCATGAGGGCGATGAGGCCCATGTGGAACAGGTGAGTTATGTGTGAACAGCGGCGCTCCATGATCTCACGGTCGCCGTCGCAGTTCTCCAGGTACACCTTCAGCAGAGGTCTTCCAAACAGCAACTTGGTACCCATCACACCGCGGTAGTACACATCCAGGCTCATGTCACTCTTGTCTCTCTCATAAGTCTTCTCAAATTTCTCCATGTAGCGCTGACTGTTGTCAGGATCTTTCTTCACGTTCCCCACCATGTTGTTGAAGGCGGTGTACTGGTGCTTGATGTACTCCTCGTACTTGCCGTAGGTTTCGTTCACCTCGTCGATGCGGATCCGCCTCAGGCATTGGTGGTTCTTTTCGGAGATGCTCTCCAGTTTGGTGTGGAGCGACTGGAAGTCTTTGTCTAGAGCGTGGCCCTCCTCCTCAACCAGGCCCTTGCGAGCAACCCCAACCAGGGAAGAGACTATGCCAAAGATGGGGTCGATGGAGGAGGCGAAGGAGGTCACCTTCTCCACGCAGCACAGCACCTTGGCTGCCGTTTTCTTGATCTTCTCTGCATCCGCCATCACTGCTGCTTCTCTTCTGCCGTGTTAAGGATCACACAAAGTGAGTCTGGAGGCTGGAGACATACAAAAAAAGAAGCATATGTTTAAAAATATATATCTTAAACCAGTGTATATTCAAAACTGAATCCTACCTCTGCATGTTAGCTTGATCTTCTGGACCCTATCGAAAAGCTTTACCTAAAATATTGCCTCAGAGGGTCTCTTCTTGGATTTCCCTAGATATTTAACTTATGGCTTGCCTCAGGTTGCTCGGGCTACGGCCCACATGTCACCAGCTGCTGCACACATGCCATATTGTTGTAGGTGTCATCTTACAGTCTAATGTTTCTGGCAACAGGTCACAATGGGGGCTTCTGTTGTCAGCAGTTACCCATACCATTTCAACATTCAATAATTAATATTTTAATAATTTAATCTTTACATCATTTTCTTTTTGTTAAATAAAACTTCAGAA
This sequence comes from Notothenia rossii, assembly GCF_949606895.1. Taxonomy (NCBI): domain Eukaryota; kingdom Metazoa; phylum Chordata; class Actinopteri; order Perciformes; family Nototheniidae; genus Notothenia; species Notothenia rossii. Next base: position 17,279,742 of record NC_136908.1, read on the forward strand.
AATAGTTAAAGCCATTGAAGATCCTCTCAACTTCCTAAATTGGCATTACAATTGCCTATTTTGTCTGGACAAAAGTGTAGAAGAGAGTTGGTTAAATATCAAATGAGACAATCAAATATTCATACGTGAGATGACGGAACCAGTGGAGTTTGGGCATTTGAACTATAAACAAATATCCAAATCAAGCATTCAGTTGAAAATGTGTAGTGTGGTGTTTTGGAAATGATTAATTATATAAGATGTTCTTATGAAAAGAATGCAGTATTACAGATGATGTCCAATTGTAATGCATCGTTCTCATAGTTGTGACATTAATCATCCATCTCAATGTTGTCCTGCATGAAAATTCAGGGACCACAGTGGGTGTGTCTTCCTAGTAATACAAGAGAGACTGGAAATAAACAAATGTTTACATGCCTTAACCTTCAATGTAGCAGCTTCTTCAATTTAATAAGCTATATTGGCTATTTGGCACCTTTAACTTTAACACAGGAAGTGTTACTTTGTTTGTTTTCAAGTCTAGTTCTCTCATTTCCTGATTCCCAGCCTCACACACATGAATCATCCTGTTAATGCATAAGTCCTAGCTGACTCAGCTATCACACACAGTTTAAACATCCTTTAGATCAACGATTAGAAAGCAATGAGACGACAGATATTTACTCACCAGAGATAAAACAGCTGGAATCACTCACTCTACTGAAGCCGTCTGACTTTCCTTTCCACCATTTTCCTCCCTAGTCAAATAAGGCCAGACCCTGCCTGCCAAATAAGGGAGTAAAAATGAGGAAGTGACTCATGCATGCTCTGTGCTGATTGGAGGAGGGGAGTTCCTCCAGAAGCACTGCAGCTGTAAGCTCCACCCACAGGCAGTGAATGACAGGGCATCCTTTTCATTGTGTTTATTTACTCACGGGTCCCCACACACCTTCCAAACCAGTACTGGTGATCAGAAATAACACAGAGAGTATCAGTGGACAGAAGTGAAACCAGGAAACAGGATCTTTTTTATGTCTGAGTATCACATAACTCTATGAAGACAATGCAAACTGAACACGTCACAGTTGATAATATTCCAACAATTTATGTAGAGACTTATGCACCTTAAGCAGTTACACATTCAATTAGATGTGAGGGGTCAGTTCAACCAAAATGACAAAATAGATATTCTCTCAGATATGATTATTTGTTTCACAACAAGCAGAAATATTTGGTTTTTAAAAATATAAACAATACAAATGGAATTTTCTTTACAGTGCTCTGAGAATACAAATTACATTTGAGGTTTTCATCAGTAACATTTCTTTCTACATAGCCTACAGTGTTACAGAAAAGGCACTGTTTTCATTGTGATTGTATTAAGCAAGTGGCCTGAACATACCAATCACATAAATGCTTGTTCAACGATACACATAGTCTTAGGAAATAAGACTTTAATTATTTCATGAGCAAAATTATGCAGTAAGGATATTATAATAATAATAATAATAATAATAATAATAATAATAATAATAATGGGCTTAATTTATAAAGCACTTCATATTTGACTTCAAATCCCGAAGTGCTACAAGCAGTGAGCATGAACAGTATAAAAACAGTACACAACACGGTAGAATGAATAAAAAGCAATATAAAAAAAACAATTAAAATAAAATAAAAGCGTGGTAATAGATAAAAGGTCTAGGGAAAGGCTCTATTTAATAGATGGGTTTTGAGGCCTTTTTTAAAAGCTTCCACGGTCTGTGGATATAACATTAAGGTGCAACTAAAATGCACTAGCAAAGTAAGACATGAAACATGTATTTTCTAAATATAATAAATAATAATAATAATAATACGTTTATTTTGGGGGGCGCCTTTCATAACACCTAAGGACCCCTTACAGGGCATAGGGGCAATATAGGGAACAATTAAAACAGTGGATTTAGTGAAGTATCAGCCGGGGTAAGACAAGACAAACAACAGGAAATGGACTATAGAAGGACACAAAAGGACACAGGGTACAGTTTATAAAGAAAATGCCAGTTTCAACAGGTGGGTTTTGAATTTTGTTATGCAATCAGACTGTCGGATGTGTAGTGGCAGGGAGTTCCAGAGTCTGGGAGCCGAGCAGCTGAAAGCTCGAGCACCCATGGTTTTGAGGCGAGAGCTTGGGACGGTGAGAAGTCCTACGGACAAAGAGCGGAGGGTGCGGGAGGGGGTGTACTCCTGAAGGAGGTCGGTGATGTAGATGGGGGCAAAGTTATGGAGAGCTTTGTATATGAGTAGAATGTTTTTGTTGTCAATACGGTAGCGTACAGGAAGCCAGTGTAGCTGAGTGAGAATGGGGGTGATGTGGTCGGATGAGTTGGTGCGGGTGATGATCCGGGCAGCAGAGTTCTGGATTATTTGCAGTCTATTGAGGAGCTTGATGGGAAGGCCAGTCAGAAGTGCATTGCAGTAATCAATCCGGGATGTGACGAATGAGTGGACCAGGATTTCAGTGCTGGGTTGGGACTGAGATGAGCGGAGTCTGGAGATGTTCCGAAGCTGAAAGAAGGTTGATGTTTTTATGTGTGGTGCGAATGAGAGGGAGCCATCCAGAATGACACCGAGGCTTTTCACTTTGGCAGCGAATGGTATGGGGAAGCCGTCGATTATGATGTTTGGTGCTGGGGTGTTATGTGACTTGGTGAGGGTGGATATACAGATAAGAAACATTGTCCAAAAAATCATATCAAAAGACAGAATAAGGCCACATGATGTATCAATACAAACATCATTGAAGATTTAACAAATGCTGAGATCATAAATACATACTTCCCCTGCACTAAACCTCCCCAACATTGAATCTGCAATGCTATAATGTAATCCTGATGATTCATAAAAACATGAACGTCATGAGCCTCTTTGTCCTCAAATAGCTTCCGCCCTGACAGTCTTAAAGAAAAATCGTGACAACACAAGAAGAAACATTTCTGTATACTGAAAGGGAAACAGTAAAACTCATGAAAGGTGTGTCAATCGTTTTTCTGGAAAAGGGCATGTGTGTGTGTGTGTGTGTGTTTTTTTTGTTTTGTTTGTCCTCTAGTGACATAAACAAGTAATAATCCATTTTAAATGTACCTTTACATAACACTATATTATAATGAAATCTTCCTCAAATGCCTTAACATGATTACTTTGGTTTGATTCTATATGTGTGTGCTGCTACCGTAGGGCTGCTACCAATAACAATTAACTGAAAATGTATACTGATTATAAAACCTTATATGAATTCATGGCGTTTAACAAAAGTACCTGAAATACAGTAAAACATGAAGTTAATTTCAAACAGAAATATTAAAACAATGTTGAAACAGTGGACAAAATGTTGCAGGAAGAATAAATGCACAACAAAGTGCAAGCATGGCTTTTGTTACATACTGTACTGCACTTACTGTGATTTGCTGATTTATGATTGAACAGATAACTATAGATTTTAGTTTATATTAAAACTGCAGGACCTCTCTGTTTGTCCCTATTCTCCTGCGGCTTCTTCTTCTGGATGCCTTGGTTCACGTCTTTCGAATTCCGTCCTCATCCTCCTTGGTGACAGCTCTGTAGAATATGACTGTGGCACATCAAAGTAAGTTTAAAGTTTAAATGTTATTGATACAAATGCTGACATTTGTATCAATAACATTTAAAGCATTTTATACTTGTAGAAGTACTAAAATGCAAAGCCATGCTTGGAGATGTATTACGTTAGTGCTATCTGGTGGTGTTATGAAGAATTACATTATGGCACTCAGCAACACATGACTGTCTCCTGATCAGCTTCACACACTCCAAGGCCCCTAACCTTAAAATATAAAATAATGTTTTTTGCTACACTTTGACAACAAACTAAATATCTTTAATGAATAAATAATTATTGTAAATAAATAAGGTGGGGTGTCTAAAGTCAAAGATGAATCTTGATTGGGCCTAATTTGACCCCGAGTGACCCACAGCAATTCTGCCGGGTCTCCCCAGACCTGAACACCAAATTTAGAGACCTTCAGACTTGGCAAAAATGTTCAAAATCTGTTTTGTAGTGTTTATATAGCTGTGGAAGATATCATGAAACCTTTGTACCGATAAAAAAAACTAGAGCGTAGTTATTATATCATTTTAACTTGAAACGGGTCACGGGAGACCCAAACACAACATAAGGGTTAAGCACACCTAAAAAAAACACTAAATACTTTATATTTTATATTTATAGAAATGGTTAAAGTCAAAATTGAATAGTTCAACGCATTCACCTGGACTTATTATTAAAAAAAAGTCCAAAAAGTTATCTTCTATTCACTCTTGGTATAACCAAATATTACTTAACAAGGACAAGTAATGTAATATTTGACTTCCCTCGAGCGATAAGAGACACCATAAAGAAACATCTGCAGACTTTTCCATGTGCCACATTCCCACACACACACACACATACACATACACACACACACACACACACACACACACACACACACACACACACACACACACACACACACACACACACACACACACACACACACACACACACACACACACACTGTCTCTGACCTTTACACACTTAATGATGTCACTCTCATAGTACAGGACAAAGGAATAGGAAAACAAATTCTTAGGCAGCTTGTGAGGTGACTATCCAAGTTTATATAGAAGAATATAGGTCAGACAGTGACACTTTTACTACTTCAGACCAAGACCATATACCTTAAAAAGATGTCCACAGTCCCAGAAAAGGTTGAAAATGTCAATAACATGGACTGAGCCAGTGCCAACAATGTGCTGAATCTCACTACTCCTCTTCTCACTAGCTGTTGAGGGCCTCTGGCACCTCAGCATTCAGAGAGCTGACCCTGGTCAACAGGTCAATACAGTATTCATTCAGCCTTTTAAAGGGTTATTGGGTCACATGATGTTGCATTTGTGCAAATTAAGTTTTTTACAGTTAAATATGCAACCCTGATTGTTGGGGAAATATTTTCCAAGGCCCATAACTTTGACCCAGTTTATCAGTTCAAACTGTCCTGACTGAGCACAGGCACCTGTAACCTTGGCTGCTGTGCTCTCAGTGTTCTGTCTCCCTGTTCCTGCCTGTTGGCGTCAGCTGATAGAGGTGTTATCATTCTATCTTGTTATGCAGCATGTTGATTATTCTCTCTGAACTAGCTAAATACATGGGTCTGGGGTAGAGTTCGGTCAGGGTTAGGGTTAGGGTTAGGGGTTAGAACCCTACCGTGCAGTCAGAACCTCTGACTCTTTGACTTGTTTTGTGAATTCTCCGGCCGGAGCTCCAAATAAACCCATCAGTGTTTGCCATCAAAGCTCCAGCTCTCTCCGTGTCTCCTTTGAGTCGGTGACTCCTCCTGCATTGCCACACAGAAGGTTCCCCGACACTGATATGATGAGAAGTTATTCAGGTCATATGGAGATATTGGGTCCTTCAACAGCTGAGCAAATCTGTTCTGTAGTGATGGTTATATGCTTTTTTGAATATTTTTAGATTCTTTATGACCCAATCTACTTTATCTGTATCTGAACTTCAAGACTCACTATTAACACCGCCACATAATACAATACCAATCCTACATCCTGTATTCTCAGAACTGGGTTTTTCTGTTAATTTTCAACCATTCTACAAGTTCTCTCAACGGAAGTTCTTACCTTTGTATTAACAAACATCAATATTGGGTCTATTTTTGGATTTTCCATAGCTGATAAGAAACGCTGTGGGAAAGCATTCAGCTGTAGTTGATGCACCTAGAAAAGCCTCTAATGTTTTTTTACCTAAACTAATGATTATTATTACTAACCAGATAAGAAACTCTATTTATTGTATTGTAAAAATAACTATGAAATGGAAGACAAAGATCCTCATTGTTTTTTATGAATTGATGTGTTTCTAAACCACCACAAATGAAGGACGTGTTAATATGAATACCCCCCACACACTAACACACCCCTCTGCTCCACCCCTGCTCTGTAACGTAGAGCTCAGCTGCTCCACTACGGTATTTCCCACAATAAAATCACAGTTCCACGCGCTGTCTCTGTCATTTTGCCTCGGAGCCCCTCGTCTCCTCTCTCTCTCCCCTCTCTCCCCTCTCTCCCCTCAGGTAGCCCGGACCGGACTGAGCACCAACACCTTCTGGTATCAGGTGTGAACCGGAGAGGACCAGAGCAGCACACGAACACATCAGCAGGTTTGACGCGGCAGCAGGGGGTGGTTTTATTCAGTCTAGGATGAGAAAAGAGACTTAAGCCCTGCTATTGTGAGAGCCTGACGGGGTACACTGAGGTCGAGCCCAGCTCGGACCGGCATGGAATTGTTGTCACTTTTTGTTTTCATATTTCAGCCGACATACTTTCATAAAGGGAATGTGTTTTCTTTTTCCCAGGAAAGATTAAGAGCTCATGGGAAATGTTGTTTTACCATCTTTCAGTAATTGAACAGTTAAAGATTTAACTAAAGTTGTTTTCCCATAATGCTGCCTAACTCTGATATATGTACATTTTGGAAATTGGTGTCTTTTTTTAACTTAACAAATACAAATACAGTTATCAACAAATACAGTAATCACGAGTGCTGGGGTCAAGGCTATGACATCAATCCAAGAGACTAAATTACATCTATATCTGATAGAGATATACAGAAGTTCTATTTTTATAGTGACACTAGCACACGCAAAAGTAAGAGCAAAGGTTTAAACAATATTTGTTCTGATCATCATCAACACCATCGTACTCTTTCAACATATATTTGGAAAAATACTTTAAAAATATATATTGAAGGATTTATACAGTCGATGTCAACAGACACAGTATGACCAAAGTAAAGACAAATTCGTTTTTTGTTTATTAATAAGATCAGATGTTTACTCTGGCTAATTAAATGTATATATTTTATTGGCAATCATTTTTGCTAATTTTCTTTTCGTATTATATTAAATTAGGGGTTACATCAGTTACATTTGTTTTTTCTTGTCTTTTACTTGCTGATCCTCAGAACTGATCCGTCGATGATGAGCGGCATCAGGGGAGGGCGAGTGAAAATGCAAAGGACGCTGATGCTGATGGTTCTGGTGGGGTGAGCAAACTGAAAAAAAATTCAGATTGATAAGCCATTGATCTAACATACTAAATACCATTATATTAATTCACATTAGTACGAATCATTTTAATTTAATGTAACTTTGTTTATTCCACTGCATGTTTTATGCAGTAGAAAAACTCAGCTTTACAAAAGCAAAACAACACCTTTGAATGCCTCAGACTGATGCACAATCTTAAAAAATTATGAATACAATTCTTCTTTTTTTTTACTCGATTAATTACATTTCCATCTTAAAACATATACAAATGTTTATCATCACAAACTATTATAACCACACGTATTGAATTATATTCATTAATGGTGAGCTTGAAAGCACCCACATCATGAACACTAAGTCGCCAACCCTTGACATTCTCTGAGAACAAGAAAAAGGAAAACCTGTTTTGTATTTAGAGTCATTGGTTTGAGTCACGCTGCCATTCAGAGACCTGATTATGATGACACGCCCAACCCGGAGTTCCTCAACCCGTCCTGGATGGCCAGCATCCCGGATGACCAGCCGCTGTCTGAGGTTACCCTGCCCGGGACCCACAACACCATGGCCCTGTACGGAGGGGTGTACGCTGAGTGCCAGACCTGGAGCTTGGCCTCCCAGCTCCGAGCAGGCGTCCGCTACCTGGACGTCCGCCTCCGTCACATCAACGGGAAACTCAACCTCCATCACGGGGTGTCTTACCAGCGGGGGCACTTTGGCCACGTGCTGCAGGGTGTGGCTGACTTCCTGTGGGAGTATCCCAGCGAGACAGTGCTGATGCGTGTGAAGGAGGAGTGCAGTGAGACGTACGACATCTACGGCGCTGTGGTAGACTACATCCACCGCTACGCTCACTGGGACCTGCTGTGGCACAGCCGGATCGTGCCGACCGTGGGAGAGGCCCGGGGGAGACTCATCGTCCTGCAGGACTTTCCTGGACCAGACCTGGGGGTGCGCTATGGCTCCATGGACATAGCTGATGACTGGAAGGTATGGAAACATATTGTTCAAACATTTCAATGTAAGTTTTGCTATAGAAATCAACAAACACACAAATCAAAATCAAAAACTCTAGACCCCAGAAAGAGAGAAAATAGTTGCTATATCCAGTATTCCTTTGCTATTCGGGTTTAAAGTAAACCATTACATCCTCCTTTCAACATGTATAAACTGAGGGGAATCATTAGAGAATCAGAATACCTTTATCCGTCCCACAGAGGGGAAATGTACATTTGTTACAGCAGAAAAGAGCCAAAGACAGCTTAATGTTAACTAAGAAGCATGCATATACAAAATAAATATATATTAAAGATAACAAATAAATAAATAATTGTAATAATAAAAAGAGAAGGCCACAACAAACACCTGTCCAAAGTAATTTATATTCATGCTTTTAAATTATTAAATTGTGCCGTTCCCTGTAGGTACCCACACTCCTGCATGTGGAGGACAAATGGCAGAGTGTGTATCACCACCTGGAGGCTGCTCCTGCAGGAAACCTGGCCCAGATCTATCTTACGTACAGCAGTGGAGCTGGCGTGTTTGCGTACCCCCGCGCTGTGGCTCTGCGCGTCAACGCACAGCTGTTCGACTACCTGAGCGCAAAGACGGACCAGAAGCAGCGCCTTGGAATCATATGCATGGACTTCCCCGCTGCTCCTACTATTCAAATGATCATTGACTTCCAACTGAGAGAGGTCCAAAGACCAGTATTTTACGCAGCTCATCACAAACCAAGTTTCAATTATAGAATTTCTTCACGGAGAAATAAGATGCTCCAACATTTCCTGTAACTACTAGCATGAGGCAACATATATGATATGTCTATAGTGTGGTGTTACCTCACTACTGACTGTAACCATTATAATCTAAATTGCACCTCCAATTAAAGGTATTGTCATTCACCAAAGAAACTGGAAACTAAATAAATCTCATTGATTAAATAAATCAGAAATGGCATGAAATGAACATGCAAAGTTTTGTGCCAAAATAAACTACAGTGAAAACTGATCATGTGGATCAATTGATGATGTGCTGTTTTTACACATTTTGTCGATTAAAATCAGCAGTCGGGTCACTTGGTATCAACATTGCCGACATATTCCATATAAAAGACAATATTTTTGACTCCATTTTTTATCTTGGCTTTATAGTTTTTGCATGGTTTGCTTATGCCTAAAAAAAAACTAATTTCAATCACATTTAATCATTTTTACAACTATTTTAAAGGCCCACATTTTTACACATTAAAATCAGAATCAGAAACTGTTCCACTGCACAACTGCTAAAAGTGCAACGTGTATTAACAACCACACTGATGAGAGCTGATAACACAGCTTTTCCTGTCTGTGTATCTGCAAGTGCACCAATGTTCTTTTCTGCTTCATGAAATGAGCCCTTGAGTTGAACCATGTATTATGCCTCTTTATATGTATTGACTAAGGGTGGACAAGATAGAAAGAGAGAGAGATAGGACACCATGTGATGAGGTTGTGGTTTAAAACGATGCACGCAGATCATCTGTGTCAGATGTTATCATAATTTCCTCCTAGTTAAACACAGAGAGTGTTGCGTAACAGTTGTTGAAATGCGTTGACTTGAAATAATATGTCTTAACATCCGGCTAAAACAGCAAAGGATGTTAATAGGGTAGATGCTTTGTAAGCAGTGTCCGACTCAGACTCTAGCTACACTCATTGAGTGAATAAGAAGAAAGAAAGAAAATAAGTCTTTCCAGTGTCTCCATTCAGAACTGAACAGGTACGATAAAACACTTTTGCTGCAGCCTCTCTCCCTGATTATGTCTTTGTAAAAACTGGACAAGACTTTCTTTACTGCAGAGATGAATCCGTCTCCAGATGACCAAATCAGGCCTCGAGGGGCTGTAACGATTGCATCACTTGGTGAGATATCTTTCTTCTCACATTTATGTTTGCCTTATTATTTTTATTTTACTCTTCCTTACCCTCTCACTCTTCCTTTCTTGCAGTTGTGGTGAATATGATTTGGTGGATGCTTATGATTGCAGCCATTGGTTTGGGTAGGTTTGCTCAATGTAATATTTTTTGACAGCAAACCATATATTTTTTGGAGAGTATTTTTCATGATCCTGTGTTAATATTAACATGTTTCTGGACACCATCATAGGGCTTACACATCTACAACGATGTCCAGCAGAGCCGATCCTCCCCATCTACCTGATAGTGCTGGGAGCGACCACCCTCCTCTCTCTGTTTATGACCTACATCATGACCAACAGGGAGGGGGCCAGGGTCCCCACCATGTGCTCCGTCTGCATCACCCTCCTGTACCTCTTCAGTTTCGGCTGGTTCATTGCAGGTGGGAGAAAATGTCACCAAAATGTTGGTAGATAACATCTCTCCGGACATGAAAATAGGCAATGATGTAAAGTAACTGAGTAGCCTGCATTTACTCAGGTGCCGTTGAAATAAAATTACATTGTTGAGTATTGTATTTCATCCTACTCTTCTATAATGATAGGGGCTTGTTCTAACTTGTTAGCGGGTATAGTTTTGTAGAAAGAAGATATGCCTCCATTGAACTGCTCACGACAAGGATTAGCTCTAGTAACTGAGTCATGATTTTTAGAAATAGGCATTGGTTTTGGTTGGTTTATAATACTGTATTTGTTTTATGGCGCACTTTGCAATTCTATGCAACTCACATCAAAACAATCTAAAGTGATAAATAGCACTTTAGGTAAGTGAAAAAATAAGTATTTGTGATCCTGATTGGTGCAAGGAAGTACCAAACTTGGAAATAACTGTTTGTTTTGGTTACCATCAGTAAAAATCGGACAAAAAAAAAACTTGTTTTCAGGGCCTTCAAGTTTGGTTTCTTTGTTTAGTTCTACATCTTAATCAAATTCAAATGTTCTCCTGTAGGTTCTATCTGGATTTATCCTATCTATCCTCCCAACTACACACCCGGAACAGCTCCATACTGCCACAGGGTAACCTACCTGTTTGCCTTCGTGATCACCACCATTGTGTGGCTCGCTACGACTCTCATGTTCGTCTTTGGATGCTGCTTCGCTGTACTGACCTGCTGTCAGTTTGTAATTTCAGGAGGCAGATTGGTACCCAGCCGCTATTCTTTCTACGGTGCGACAAGTGATTTCCAAGAACCCATTGTTGGTGATGTGTGATTGAACGATTTCTTCGCTCATGTCTTCAAATGTCTTGAGATTTTACAATAGGTTTAACAGGAGTGAAACTTTTTCAACTTTTTATTATGCTTCTGCTGCTAAAGGTTTTTTATCTTTTTTGTTTTTGTAGTTGAACAGTTTGATTGAATAAGATAATGTTATTAATCCCAATTCAATTGTTACAGCAACTTTAATAGGCACAGAAAAAAAGAGCTTAACAAATAAATGACATAGCCTTATACATAAATACACATTACACTTTTTGCACTTGATACTGAAAGTATGGGCAGCTAGTAAAACAATACCCTTTACTTAGATTTGGCTTTCTGCAGGTGTCTTTCCTCAGTGGAATACATTTTCTTTATTGCACCACTTAAAGTGGTATTGTAAAAAAGATTTGTGTAGTAATCTATGAAAATAAAAGTGTAATATGTTGTGAATTAATTAATTTAGCTATATTCCTGATGATTTGAATAAATGCTGCCGTTCTATTTAAGTATCTTATCATTGTGTGTCTTGTTCTTGCTAGGGTGTAAAGTGTTTTGCACTTTTAACTTGGGAAAATGGAACTCAACTGTAACAGTGATATCACTGACACATTGTGGAGTAAACTTCTACATCAATGCATCAAAGGAGAGAGGTTTAAATGCTGAAAGCTGTAAATAGGATACTTTCAACTCGTGTTAAGTTGCTCTGTATAACAAGTAAAGGCTGTTTCATTCTGTTTCATATAGCATAGCATTTATTTTTGATAGGGTCAATTAAGTGCCATGGTAGCTGAGTGTTTATAGGCAGCCCATACCAGAGCCATATAATAGAATTATAACTGTAGAATTAAATAGAACATATAATTCTCTCTATATGGCGCTGGCCCATACCATTTAACTGCAGCGTCATGGCGACAAAAAAAAGAAAAGCTGTGATATATACTGCTATGATGAACTGATATATAATTTTAGGCAAATTTGACCATACAATCCAAAAACAAAGTACTATGATAAAAAATTCTTAGATACTTTTAAGGATGAATTGCCTTTTAGATGTAAACGTTTTCAGTACAAAAAAAAAGAATGTATTAAAAAGCCTGTAAAGCCTGTACATCCAAAGGTTAGTTGTAATAAGATTGTCTCTTTAACGACTCAGTACATTCATTTTGATATTTTGTAAGGGCTTTTAAATCAGGCCTTTTTCAGGTCAACTATTTCTGCTGGCGGGGTCCTTTTACGTCACACGCACAGAACCAACTCAAATTAGCCTTTAGCAAATCAAGCTAACATGCATGCTGCGATTATCTGACCTGTGACTGGAGAATAACCTAAAAGTAAAGGTTTTTTTAAACGCGGGCTTATTTGCCATTTTTCGTGCTTTATCTCGGGGGATTTGAAGAAGGCTGTGAGTTTCTTGGTTCAGTGAACATGTGGAGCTCAGGCCGCCGTGCCCTTCAGGATTTGATGCTCCATCAGCAGACTGCTGTAAGGAGCTTCTCCCTCAGCCCTGCTCAGGTCAGTGTCCGAGCACTTTATACACTAATATGTGGTTTGTTGAAAATAAAAATAACTAGGTCCGTACTCCACTGTTCTGCTAGAGAGCCATGACAAATCATTACAATTAGGGCTGGGCAATATCTCAAAATCAATATTGTGTTACGAGACTATATATCTAGAGGTTTTAATTTTGTATATCGTAATATCATAAGTGTTTATTTTTCCTGATTTTAAAGCTGCATTGCAGTTAACGAGTGTAATTGTCTGAGTTTAACAGACTTTTCTAGATGTGTTATATGCCTTTACCCACTTAAAACTAATTAAATGAAATCCAATTTACTAAAAAATGATTTATCATTGTGTAAATATGTTGTGAAAGCATCAATGATAAACATTACAACATCAATATTTAGGTGTTTAGTCCTTTTTAATATTTGCTGTTCACTTTTTGGTTGCATTATATTTGTATCTGTATCATATTCTATCTTTTAAATATGTTTAACTCATGTGTAATGCTTGACAACACGGTTCCTCTTTGAAAGTAATTTGGGATGAATAAAGTATTTACCGATCTCATCGCCCAACCCTTAAACCAAAAACATAAATCCAATTATAGGAGGCTACAGGACATGACAGCAGACTTATCTATTTGTTCGTGGTGTTTCCACAGAATACAGTGATCGTGGAGAGATGGTGGCAGGTGCCCTTATCAAAAGAAGGCCGTCCGCCCAGGCTTCACCCTCGAAGACACAGAATCTACAAACTGGTTGAAGACACCAAACAGGCTCCGAAGCAGAAGATGGAGCTCATCCTGACGGCCACAGTTCCCAGTAAGTACTGCTCTCACTGACACTGGTGAAACAAATACCCTTAATACTCAAATGTCAAGTCCTGACGGTCCTGCATTACAATTGTGAAATTACAGTTACAAGTATTAGTATCAAATGATTCTTGTACCAAAAGTAAAAGTACTTGCATGCGTAATGGCCTATAATCATTTATATTGCATTGTAGAAGGAGCCTGTGACTTAAAAACAATAAAGCCCCTTGAATCAGAATCATATTGATTGATTGGATTATGATTATTGATGCAATAATGTATCCATCACAGCTCGTAAAGGCGTTGCTCATTTGAATGACTTTGTATACTTTTGCTGGATATCTTAACCTAGAATGATATGCCAATATCTGTATTTAGTACAAAGTTAAATATTGACTTCCAAAATGTAGTGGATTAGAACTTTAAAGTAGCATAAAATGATTATACTCTTGTCAAGTACAAGCACATCAACTAAGTACATTACTTGTGTGAGTAAATGGACAATCCATTACTGCTCACAGATAACAAACCTGAGATGTCAGAGTTGTCACAGGAAGTAAAACAATATATTTGCACCACTGAACTTTTTTTAATTATTAAAATACCTGTGTGTGTTCTTGCAGAGCTCGGAGTCCGAGGGGACACCGTGTTTGTGAGAAAGTCAGCTGGCAGAAATAAGCTGCTGCCCCAAGGCCTTGCAGTGTATCCTTCACCGGAGAACAAACACATGTTTGAAGAGGAGATAAAAGTGAGGACTTTGTTTTAATATTGTCCTTTTATATCTATTTCCCACATATTACTGTCCATAGCAAAGTTCAGTTATTAAATATTGTCACCTTTCTTTACTAACAGCTCCTGCGTGAGGGGAAGCCAGAGGAAAGAGTTCAAACCCGCTCTGGACAGTTGGTGAGTTTTCTACAAGCTTTTCCACGATTCACCATTGTTCTGTCTTGGCTGGAGACACAAATGACCCCCACAGCTGTTTTTTTTAACAAAGGCTTCCTCGTGTTTTTTTTCTTTACAGACAGTAGAGATCCTTAAAAAATCCCATTTAAACATTAGCAGAATGCCTTTGGAGGAATTCCAGGTCAATAAAGAAGTGGTCTGTAGGCAGTTCAAAAAGAAGGTACGGCCTTCTTTACCTCTTTTTTTTTTTTTTTTTTTTTTTTAACATTTCCTCTTTAATATTACATAAGTGCCTCTCTTGAACAATCTAACTGTTTATTCATTGAATTCATATTTTTCTCAGCTGGGAGTTTTTGTGCCTCCTCATGCTTTGAGTCTGTCATTTGAGTCGGTCAAGGAGGAGGGCGACTACTGGTGTGAAGTTACGGTGAGTAATGATTTTTATCATTGTATTATCAGACAGACTACACTAAAGATACATTTTATCAGTTTGTAGAATTTCTTTTATTTCCAAATGTTTTTATGAGCTGTTTTTTTACAAGAATAATCACATAAGAAATAGCTAACATTTTCTTCAGAGAAATTCAAATTACTTTTAACTTTTGTCTTCATTTTTTTCAATCAGAAGCATGTCTTCATGTAACTTTCAAGCTGGTTATTTTACCAAAGATCAGAATGCATTACATTGCATTGCATTTAGCTGACGCTTGAAGAAAACAGAATCATATAAGTACATCAGGTTTCATAGAGCTAAAACATTTCAAGTGCTACTCAACTGGCTTTAGATAAGCCAGTCCTTTATTAGTATATAAGTGCTTTGTTAATAGTTCTATCGCTCAAAGTGGAGTCAAAAGAGATGAGTTTTAAGTCTGCTCCGGAAGATGTGTAAGCTTTCTGCTGTCCTGATTTCAATGGGGAGCTCATTCCACCATTTTGGAGCCAGGATAGCAATGCTTAGTTTTGTTTTCTTCCAGGTTAATGGAATGGACATAGTTCGTGTCCCTCTATCTGTGGTGCCATATGAGGACCCATCAGCAATCTATCAGAAGCAGCTGAAAGCGCGAATAGCGCAGGCAGCCGCAGATGCTGCTGCTGCTGCTGCTGAGGACGAGGAGGCTGCCGTGAATCTAGTGGACGAAGCTGCAGTGAAGTTAGTGTCTGATGCTCCAGTGGAGGAAGCTGCTGTGAAGCTAGTTTCTGATGCTGCGGTGGAGGAAGCTGCTGTGAAGCTGGTGTCTGATGCTGCGGTGGAGGCTGAAACAGCTAAAGACTCTGTGGGTGAAGCTGCAGCAGGAGTCTCTGCTGCTGAGGAAGAAAAAGCAGCAAGTACACCGACAAGTCCAGACACAACAGCACCACCAAGTGATAGCCCGAAGAAAGATTAAAGGACTAAGATGTGCATAGAACTTTGATGGATATTGTTTACCTGTAATTCACATGTATAAAATCAGTTGTCTGTATAATTATTAAATGAATTATTCAAATAATGGTGGAACTTTTGTATATTTCATTTGAGCTGTTAACCAAAGCTGGATGGACAATAAAACACTTTTGTAATCTAAATGTAATACCTGCTCCATTGTGTTTCGACGTGACCAAAAACTATCCATTTGCATTTGGAACTATTGACCAAGACAAGGAAAATATTTATTCATTCATTTTGAACACAGTACGCATAACAAATGTATGAGGTAAACAAAAAGTGAAACTGTCGAACATGTAGTTCCCTGAATTATTGACATAGGACATTTATAATGCATAACACAGTTGTATGCTTTGTCAATCTTTAAATGAAACCTGCAGAGGTCAATGTTAGTTTTGTGACCTCATTGAGATGGATATGTAATCAATCAATGAATAAATTGAGTACATTTGTATTTCTAACAAAACACCCTAGTAATGTCCAAAAGATCTGGAAGATGTGTGATATATAAAGACTCAGCGGCTCAGCTCTGACACAAGCTCTGCATGCGGTTTGAACCATAACAAGGCATGAAAGAAATCAATACTTGTAGACTGCTGATATGTTTTAGATTCAGTTTTGAGGCAGACCAGGGGCCTGTACTACGAAGCTGGTTCAACCTAACCTGGATATGTTTGAGTTAGCCGGTTGGCCTAATCCAAAACATACGCCCTCTCGCTAAACGGTACTACGACACGGGTTATCAAGTGGATCGCTGAAGCCAGCCGTGCCTTATCTAGTTAGGTGCGCGTTCACATGAAAGGGGTGGTATTTGGAGCATTCGACCAATCACAAACATGGAGAAGAGTACTGACAGCGCAGCGTCATACTTCCTGAATGAAAAGTCAACTATAATAGACATATAAAGAAGTTAAACTTTAAACATCCATGACTTAAACACTTTATCCAGGATAAAAGCCACATAGCTGCACCTCCAAGGTGAATACAGCTGGTACAAGAAAAAGTGTTTGAATGCGTACATTAACAGGTTTATGATATAACCCGTCTAAGACACGGTCTGACTTGAATTACATTTGACTCGGGTGTTTCGTAATGTGTTGCTTAAAATAATACTTCTGCATACAGTATGTGACACTGTAAGTGTTGCACGGCCAGATACGGCTCAAGAAGCTGACTCAGATAAGGAAATATATGCTAAAACAATGTCGGACACCGTAATCTTCTCTGGTCCCCTCCCCAATCTGATCAATGATGACATGTATAGCCGCATGTCATCATTTCAGCGCTGGTTGTCTTGGTGGTGCCCAGCAAACAATGTGGGCTTCGTAAATAATTGGACAGCCTTCTGGGGAAAACCTGGTCTGATTAAGAGAGACGGCATTCATCCTACTTTGGAAGGTGCAAATCTCATTTCGGCAAACATTTCAGGGCTTTGTGGACAGTCTTTGTGCAGAGTCGCAGTCTTACACGCTTCTCTGCGCTCTCTCCTAGGCAGTCATCCATAGAAATCCCGAACCCAATAAAATACCCAATATTAACGGTGTGTGTGTCTGCCCAAGGACAATTTAAGGTAAAACCTAATAGAGGTGTCATACATAATAACCTAATAAAAGTAAATGTAACAACTACTACAGTGCAACAAAACAGGAAGATTAAATGTGGTCTCTTAAACATAAGATCTCTAGCATCTAAAGCAATACTGGTAAATGATTTCATATCAGATTATAACATTGATATATGGGTCATTCCAGAATTGGAGGACAATTTAGACACCTTTTTTTTCAAAAAATGAACCTTTTATTTTATAATGTTTTTTTATGTATTTAGGAAAAACAGATAATAAACCATCAAAAAAAGTGATTTGCCCAGCTTGGCATCAAATGTATATTTTCCAATGAAGAATTACCCCTGTTACTCTAATTATAGTAACAGGGTTGAAAGTAACAGGGTTGAAAATCAATGCTAATTTGAGCCTTTAACCTCAGGAATTATTGCTAGATGTAGCATGTAATGCTACTTTCCAAGGCAATGACAAACTTGGATATCTAATGCAAAAAAGATAACTTTGAAATTAATATGCTTTATTCTGGTAATATCAGTAACAGGGTAGAGTGGGTCAGAGTGCCACACTCTTTTACGACTGAAAAGATTGTAAAAATATGAAAAATAAAAGACATGACTTAGTTTTGGTCTACCCATGGCACTAGCACATGGCTTGCTGATGTCACTTCCACTGTGTCATCTGATTTACAGTTTTTTCACTTCCTGTGCCAATCTAAAAAGGTTTGGGTAACAGGGTTGAACGCATGTTGAGGGACACACCTTCTGTGCAAAATTACTGTTATTTAAAATATGTTTATGATTTAACAAATAGATTTTACCATTACAAGAGACATATATTAATAGAATAATACCAAAAAAAGTAAATAAAATCCCTATTTTAAATGTTATATTTGACATGCAAGTTGGTCACCAAGAAGCGGGGACAAGAAAAAAATGCAATTTTAGGGCATGTTCGAGAGCTATTTGATAATTTAAATAATATTTTGAAACCACTTTTTCTACAATTTTATACACATTTTGTCTCGTGACAAGTATGTTTAACACAACAAGTGCATGTTTTAGCATTTTGGGCATGGATTATTAGATTTGTTATATAGGGGACATGAAATATCCTCCAATTCTGGAATGACCCATATGCTGTCTCACTGAAACTTGGTTGAGACATGAAGAATATGTCAGCATAAATGAGGCCACTCCACCCATGCCATATCAATACTCATATTGCCCGAGGCACGGGCCGAGGAGGTGGAGTTGCAGCAATCTTTGACTCAAGTTTACTTATCAATACTAAACAAAAATTAAATTATACCTCCTTTGAAAGCCTCATTTTTAGTCTTACGCATCCGACCTGGAAAACTTTGCAGCCAATCTTATTTGTTACAGTGTACCGTGCACCAGGTCCTTATTCAGAATTCTTATTATTATAGAGTTTTTATCAGCTTTGGTACTTAAAACAAATAAAGTAATTATCGTAGGTGACTTTAATATTCATGTTGACGATGATAAAAATAGCCTTACTGTTGCATTTAACTCTATTAGATTCTGTTGGTTTCTGTCAGAGTGTAAATAAACCAACCCACTGCTATAATCACACTCTTGACCTTGTTCTGATTGATGGTATTGAAATTGAGCAACTATTAGTCGAACCTCATAATCCTGCTTTATCCGACCATTTCTTAGTAACTTTTGAAGTACTGTTACTAGACTACAAAGCATTAGCCAAAAGCTCCTGCAGCAGAAACCTATCTGTTAGTGCTATAGCCAAATTTAAGGAAGAGATTCCACCAATACTTAACTCGATAGCATGTCTGCATGTAAGGGAGGAAACTTATACAAAATGTACACCACCCCAAATTGATCATGTTGTTGATAGTGCTACAGATGCGCTGCGAATAAAATTAGACTCTGTTGCTCCTTTGAAAAAGAAGAAAATAAAACAACATAGATTAGCTCCATGGCATAATGCCGAAATCCGCAAAATAAAACAAAAGTCGAGACAACTTGAAAGGATATGGCGTTCCACTAAACTTGAAGAATCTCGTTTAATTTGGCATATTACTCTCAATGAATATAAGAAAGCACTGCGTAAAGCGAGAGCAGCATACTACTCTTCATTAATAGATGAGAATAAGAATAATGCAAGATTTCTTTTCAGCACTGTAGCCAGGCTGACAGAGAGCCACAGCTCGATTAAGCCTTCTATTCCCATAGCACTCAGTAGCAATGATTTTATGTGCTTCTTTAACGATAAAATTGTTACTCTTAGAAACAAAATCAATGACCTCTTGCCTTTGACCAGTATAGTGTTATCAACAGCTCCCGGAAACGTAAATTCTAATATTACACTAGATAGTAAACTAAAATGCTTTTCAGCCATAAACCTTGAACAATTAAATTCAATGATTCTCTCTTCTAAACCATCAACGTGTATCTTAGACCCGATTCCAACTAAGCTGTTAAAATAAGTTTTTCCATTAATTAGCACTTCTTTATTAAATATTATGAATATGTCTTTATTATCAGGCTATGTTCCACAATCATTCAAAGTAGCAGTGATAAAACCGCTTCTTAAAAAGCACAACCTCGATCCAGAGGTTTTAGCCAACTATAGACCTATTTCTAATCTTCCGTTCCTCTCAAAGATTCTTGAGAAAGCAGTCGCAAAACAGCTGTGTGATTACTTAAAAAACTATGATTTATTTGAAGATTTTCAGTCTGGCTTTAGAACACAACATAGCACAGAGACAGCTCTGGTTAAAGTCACAAATGACATTCTAATAGCCTCAGACAAGGGACTCGTCTCTATTCTTGTTTTGCTCGATCTCAGTGCTGCATTTGATACTATCGACCATGATATCCTATTGCAAAGACTAGAGCACTTAGTTGGCATACAGGGAACTGCTTTAGGCTGGTTTAGGTCCTATCTATCTGAACGCTCTCAGTTTGTACGTGTCAACGATGAATCTTCCATGCAAACCAAAGTTAGCCATGGAGTGCCACAGGGCTCAGTGCTTGGACCTATTTTGTTCACACTATATATGCTTCCGTTAGGCAATATTATAAGGAATCATTCTGTAAACTTTCATTGTTATGCGGATAATACTCAACTATATTTATCAATCAAGCCTGATGAAATTAATCATCTAAATAAAATTCAAGACTACCTCAAGGACTTAAAAACGTGGATGACCTTACATTTTTTGATGTTAAACACGACCAAAACTGAAGTTATTGTACTTGGCCCGAAGAATCTACGAAACAAATTATCTAAAGATATATTAACTATGGATGGCATTCATTTGGCCTCCAGTGAGACTGTAAGGAATCTTGGTGTTATATTTGATCAGGATTTATCCTTTAACACCCACATAAAATCAATTTCAAGGACCGCCTACTTCCATCTACGTAACATTGCAAAAATCAGGCATATCTTGCCTCAAAACGATGCAGACAAACTAGTCCATGCATTTGTTACTTCAAGGCTGGATTATTGTAACTCCTTATTATCAGGGTGTACCAAGAAGTCAGTCAAGTCGCTTCAGCTGATTCAAAATGCTGCAGCTCGTGTACTAACCAGAGTTAGGAAAAGGGACCACATTACTCCTGTTCTGGCGGCCTTACACTGGCTCCCTTACACTGGCTCCCTATAGAACACAGGATAGAATTTAAAATTCTTCTTCTCGCCTACAAAGCCCTTAAAGGGCAGGCGCCATCTTACCTTAAAGAACTCATTATACCCTATTGTCCTACTAGCAGTGCTTGAATTGGAATAAAAAAGGTGCCAGTACTCTAAATCAGCAACAAGTATTTGGCACAAAGTCATAGTATATCCTATAATGCTGGTGGGTTTGTCTCTTTACTGTATATTTTAGAAAGGCTCACTGTACTTAAACAAAATGACTCAGGGTGCAACTGAGATTAGAGGGGGTGCAGTGGTAAAGTGCTATTTTTATAAGTGGGGAGTGGGCCTGACACCCTCTAGTCTAGGGGGGTCCGGGGGCATGCTCCCCCGGGAACATTTTTTTTAAAATATTGAAGTTAGATGCATCAATCTGGTGCACTTTGAGAGCAAAATGAAGAGATATATGGATACCTCTCAACATACATAATGAAACAACTGTAAACAGATTTACTTTTTCTTTATGGATATAAAAGAAAGTAAAGCTTGACTCCTACTGGCTGGTTAAATGACTCCTCGTCCCTGAGGCCACTACCAGTTTTTTGTGCCATTTTGCTGGATTTATTTGTCAATAGCGTTGCTACACAAAGTGATAGCCCTCTAGTTTAAATCTACTACCCAAAAAGAAACATAAGGAGATGGGTTACTATTTAAAAAAAATTGCAAATCTATTTGGGAACAGGGCCTCAAATGCTATAGGGGGGTCCGGGGGCATGCTCCCCCGGTAAGATTTTTTTTTAAATGTTGGACTTAAATGCATCAATCTGGTGCATTTTGAGGGGGAAATAAAGAGACTACACCCATATGAAACAAAAATGTATACATTTAAATAATCATAAAATCATAAGTACATGGCCATAACCAATAACATACAATATCCAATATGAAAAAACATTGAAACTTGTTTATTTATTTGTTTTTGGTTCATTTATAGTTGTGAGTGTGTCTGGGCTCCTGCATCAGCCTCTCCTGTCTCCCTCCTCTCCCCCCTGCTCCTCTTTGAGGCAACAGCAAAGACTAGTTTTAGCTCTCAACAAGTTTATCTTACCTTTTTTCACCTAGTTAACATTTTGTTTGTATTATTCATGCATATTTACTAATCACTACCCCCTCAAATGGAAATATGTGTTTACATAAATGGTGACCGAACCGTTTGAGACCCACTGAGATAACTTAAACTAAGTTAACTATCTAAAGACTCAGAGAGTAATTTACCTCACCAGAGCTGTAGTTATCAGCCTCTCAGTCTGACAGCAAAGGACTCTCCCTCCACCTTGTTGTTGAAACAGCTCCTTATATCCGTTAGCGCAGCTAGCTAGCACCAGATGCTAACAACAATACACGTAACCGGTGCGCGCGCTTTCTCGCTCGCTCGCGCCACACATACACCAACACACACCCTCCCGAGCTTGAATGACACATAGAGACCAATCGAGGGCATTAGTATGATCTGTATGAAAGTGGCAATGTCGGCAGGCCACGTCATGTAGACAGCCAGTCACCCTCTGTGAGGCAGAGTCAGACCCACATTTGCGCTGCGTTGCGTTCACAATATATACGTATATTGCCGGCGGCTGAGTACCGGCACCTTGCCGGTACTCAGTAAGAAGTGCCAGTACCACATGGGTAAAAATCAGAAGTGCCGGTACTGCGTACCGGTGAGTACCGGCCCAATTCAAGCACTGCCTACTAGGGCATTGCGTTCCAAGAATGCAGGGTTGTTGGTTGTTCCTAGAGTCTCTCAAAGTACAATGGGAGCCAAAGCCTTTTCTTATCAAGCTCCACTTTTGTGGAATCAGCTTCAAGTTTGTGTTCGGACGGCATACACCCTATCCGTTTTTAAGAGTGCGCTTAAGACCTTCCTTTTTGATAAAGCTTATAGTTAGGGCTGATTAGATTCAGCCCCTAGTTTTGCTGATATAGGCTTAGTTTGTCGGGGGACATCTTACTTCTTCCTTCTCTCTGTCTATACCTGTGTACTCTCATGTTCCGATTAACCCAGCTTCCCCAAATTTCTTTCTTTTTGGTGTCTATATACGCTGGGATCCGGAGTCATGGATGATCCTGCGGTCCTGTGTCATGGATCGCGAGTCCTGGATCTTGAGTCGTGGCTGTGGTCCTGGATCATAAGTCCTGGATGGATATCCTCGTGGATTCATCTTCCTATTATACACACATGCATTTCCAAACATTTGGACTACCTATGTTGCAAATGTATTATCTTTTCAATTTACACACGGCATCTATTGCACGTCTGTCCGTCCTGGGAGAGGGATCCCTCCTCTGTTGCTCTCCCTGAGGTTTCTCCCATTTTTCCCTTTAAACTGTGGGTTTTCTCGGGAAGTTTTTCCTTGTACGATGTGAGGGTCTAAGGACAGAGGGTGTCGTATTGTCATACTGATATTCTGTACAAACGGTGAAGTCCACTGAGACAAAATGTAACATTTGTGATATTGGGCTATATAAATAAACATTGATTGATCATTGATTGATATGATACATTATGATGTGATATGCCGCGGACTGTACTGTTACTTTGATCCGTTTATTTATGTTGTGGCAGATATTTAATTAAGCTTTCTTAACGCTAATGTTATAATAGTCAGATTGCGCTGAAGATGGGAGGTGATATTCTATTCAATTTCACGTTCACACAGTCTGTGATTTTTGCCGGCCGTCTTTCCTGCAACGGCAGTTTAAACTGTATTTCCTTTCTCCTGTAATGTGACTTGATCGCTTTAAACTCCGCACCCCGCTCCGCACACGGAGCTCTGATTGGTCAGCAGGCAGTGCTTTCACTGAGTTGATCTCTTAGCCTGCAACCTAACCTGGTCGGGACCAGGTTAGCCGCCAAGCATAACTTACCATGGAGATCTAGCCTGCTAAAAAGAGAACCAGCTTCGTAGGACCGGAAAGCCAGAGTTTTCCCTGAATTTAGCCGGCTAAGCGAAAATCCTGCTTCGTAGTATACCCCCCAGGTTTCGCAAAATGTTGACACAGTGATGATGGGGACTGCAATTAAGAGCAAAATAGACAACATTTATCATTAATTTAATGAGTCATAAGCAACTGCAGCATAAGTATTCCAACAGCATCTTTATTTTCTATTACAAAGTTGTTGGTTCATATATACATATGTAATGTGTCACAGCTTTCTACTGACTCCAGTTCATTCCTCATAATGAATGGCTTATAATATTTTACTAACATCTGTGTGAATGCCAGAGAACCAAAGCGTTTTTTAAAGAAGTATTCTGAATGCATCACTAAAAAATGAGTCTTTTGCTTTATGAACAGGAAGACAAAGTTTCAGAGGAGAATATTGAGGGTCACATACATGATCTCTGCCAAGGATTCGCTGCAGGAACCTGAAAAACATACATATTTATTTGTAGGAAGAGAGCCTAAATGTGCTGTGTCTTACTGGGACAGGTTTAAGGGACTATGGCTGGATTTTCTGTATAGAAGTGACGCCTTAAAAAACAGTTAAACAAAATAACTACTGCATAACAATTCAACACAAATACATAAGAGAGGGCAGGAGCAAGGGCAACATCTGTTTTAAAAAGGTGTTTATAGATTCTTCCCAAGTACACGTCTTTCTCCTGTGTGGGGAACTCTGAACATACTACTTTCTGATGCAGGGCTTCCACCTGCCACCAAGAGTCCTCAGAGTGACATTTAGAAACCGTATTTGGCCTGTGTCTGTCGGCGCGTCAGCTTGTTATCTGCCCAGTTGTTCTTCAGCTCCAACTCACGTTCCTTTGCCTGTGGAACACGAAAATGAAGGAAAATTCCTGGTAAGCTTTTGTAAGACTAAATGTCACACACACAGAGTCAGAAATACGTTTTGTTTATTTTGTCATTGAACATTTCAAGCGGAGTCTTAATGTTTTTACCTGAATTCTGAACAAACACTTTTTAGTCAATAGTACCAGACAGACAGTAGAAATAGATTTTATTTTAATCAACTATTTTTTGGTAGTTTGAACCAGTCTGTCTTAGAAAAATAAAAACACTGCTCTCTACATTAAATTAATTGTGTTATGATTTCTAAATGCTTGCAGACAGTATGGGGTGAATGTAGTATGCAGGTCGCCTTATGGGGTTTGTACTTTTGGAGACATTGGCATAAATCCCCCACACAAACAAATAAAAGCCTTGTTTAACCAGCTTAAGAATTTAAAAGAATTCCCACCCTGTGCATCAATTATAAATACCATCTGAGTGGTGTTAAAACAACACCAAACGTGATAGTATAGACAATCACTCTGTACATCAAACGAGAAGCTACAGGACTCAAGGCTAAGAGAAATGTGGCTACTATTTGTGTGCTTGTTTGAATGCCTGGTGTAGGATCGTCCTCTTGCAGCTTACTGTATAAACCTCAGATATACAGTAGTCAACGCAGCGCTGAGTCTTTGCTTGTACAATCAAGCATGGAAGCTAACACTTTGAATCTAAATGTGCTCAGACATGTCACAGACTCACAACCTGCTCTATAACCTTTAAAACCCACTGAAAGATAATGTACAAATACTACTCGAACCTCCTCCCTTGGCTACAATATATTAAACTGGACAGACTACACAGTTGCCACCACTGACCGTCAGCACAATTAGATCACAGAATTTAAAAATTGCACAAATATGGAAGGTTTAAATTAAGCTTTAGCAGCACTCACCTGATGAATGAGATATGTTATCTGATGCTTGCGTCGCTGCTGTCCTGTAGGCCCCTCTCCTTTTTTCTGTAAAATAAAAAAAGGTCTTGTATTACGTGTTATTCTTTGCAAAATTACCAAAGACTCTTTCCCAAAGTCGGATTCTTTAAGCATTTCCAGGTGCATTTTCAAGCACCTCAAACTATTGGTAAATGAAATGACATATCTATATACAATTCAAACCATTGACTGACTGATGTACTTCTTTATTATATGTAGGTCACCTTGCTGAAGGACTGGCGGGTCTGCTTTTCTTCCGTTATGTTCTTGGTCATCCACTGCTTGTTGCTGCTCAGCTGGTCGTCCCCTTTGATCTCCAGAAACTTCACCTCCTCTTTGCCCCGGTTCCGTTTCCCTTGCAGCCGCATGAACTAAAGTACAGGAAGAAGAAATGATCATATCAGTTAGACCACGGTTTATCCTTGGCCTGATGAAGCTGCAACATCATCAAGAATTAACCTACTTTTAAAGATTGAAGATATTTAGTAAAACACTACAGAGAGAAAGAACAAAGCAAACTTCTTACCGCTTCCTCATCAAACATGGCGGAGCTGCCGGGCTCATCAGCCTCTGCTGATCCTGCCTCTGGATCTTGGACGTAAGGCTGATTATAGAATCCCTATCGAAGGAGAACATGATTTGGTGATCACTTATATTCATGTATCTCTTTAACGTCTATAGTTCATTATAAGAATGCTCTGATTGACCTGGGGTAATAAAGACAAGATGGTGTCTCTGGAGCGTCAAAGTATATATATTGGTGGAATTCTGTATGGATGTTAAAAGGGAGATTGTGTTGATGTTCAACCGGCTTCGTGTCGTTGCAATGTTAGTTGTTTCTGCAAATTAACAATGTTCGGCAAACTGGCAAATTAACCAACCAGGAGCTCCAGACACCAACGACACATAAGGAAACCAAATATTGTTTATTTGCACAGATCAACCACATTGCGACAATACAAAGCCTGTTTTAAATCAGCAACCGTTTTTTCAAAGGTGCTTTTCTTGCAGTTGTGTGAGTGTCAGATTAGCATCTATAATGTGAACAGTGTCTGAAGCACGTGACTGGACAATGTGAGAGTGCATGCATGCATCAACCATTCATTTGGTTTCAATCAGGAAAACTGAATACAATATCAAGCATTTACTAAAGGGTTTATTCTGATCTGGATTGGTTAGTGTGAGCTTATGTATAAATTCTCCAGGTTATGTTATTACCAAGGTATATTTAAACAGCCAGCATAATCTGAAACCATTTGTCTGACATGTATAATGCTGTAAAAAGCACCTCGGGAGTCCTGATTACCTGAGGGGGAGCATCTGTGCCTTCCATTTCCTGTTGATATTGAGGATATTGAGCACCCCATGGACCGGCTCCCTCACCACCCGCCCCGAAGTCGAGAGGGGCGTCTGACTGCCCCGGCTCATCTGCAGGTGCAGGTGCAGGTGCAGGTGCAGGTGCAGGTGCAGGTGCAGGTGCCAGGGGCTCTGCGGGGGGCCCAGGCTCAGGGTCCAGGCTCGGGATGACTGCGGGGAGAGGCTGGGAGCTCTCGGCCAGAGAAAAGTAGTTCTGTGGGGATATGTCCTCCTCGTTATCTTGGTCGTCGGTGGCTATTTGTCTCGCCATCTGCAGAGCCGCTGACTTTGCTGCAGCCTTGATAGCAGAGGGCGATGCGCTGGAACCGAGCAGACCCTGAGCAGGCGTTCCAGGTTTGGGTCCTTTGGGTGGTTGCCGCTTGGTGAGTGTGTAAGGAATCAGGGATCTGTCCATCGCCTTCCTGGTCATGTGTTTGGGTTGTGGCAGAAGGGAGGAAAGGCCTGAACCCTGGAAGACGCAGGAGATATGGAGGGTATCAGGGCGGTGTAGGTAAAGATA
Organism: Notothenia rossii; assembly: GCF_949606895.1. NCBI lineage: Eukaryota > Metazoa > Chordata > Actinopteri > Perciformes > Nototheniidae > Notothenia > Notothenia rossii. The sequence goes on from NC_136908.1 coordinate 17,307,481, forward strand.
TTGGCACCCACATTTCATTTGTTTGATAACATTGGAAAGTGATACAATTAAATATTCTGTCATTGGTTTACTCCATTTAGATTTATGTTCAGCCTTACTGGATACAAAGGTTCTAGCTGCTACTTTAACTCCAGTCTATTGTGTGTATGGAGGGCAGAAACAAGCTTTTTAGGACATCGATACAATCCAATAATGTGATAATGAGAAGGTCATCTATGACAGCTGAATTATTTGTGTAATATCTCAAATATAAAGCAATTGGTTGAATTAATATCTGGGGTCTCCAAGCTGAGCAAGCAGTTTCAATGTTTATTCATTTAGAAATTGCTTTGAGTGTTCTTTAAACTTTTTCTTCAATCCCAGTTACTTTGACGAGCTCTGAAACTGAGCAGCAGACGGTGAGAGGTATTCTTACCTGAGTTTGTACTTTCTTCTTTGCAGGTTCATCATCCTCATCAGAGTCTGACTGTTGACAATAAATACATAGGTCATGAATTACAACCTGATTAATATCACAGGAGCTACAAAATGTCAAGTGAAACGGGTCAGTACTCACATCCCGTCTCTGGATCTGTGGTGCAGTGATTTTGACAGGCTCTGTTCTCTTCCTCGGTTTAGGCATAAAGGCAGAAATCAAGCCTCCTTTAGATGGTGGTTGATCTGGGTCATCATGTGCCTTGCTGTCCCCCCCTGAGCGGTGCACTCTTGTCTCCTTTCTCGATCCTCCCCCTGCCGAAACGGGCTTCTTTGGAGTGGGCAGGAGAGAGAAGAGCCCCCCCGAGCTGCTCCCTTTACTCTGTGAAGCTGATGTTTCTTCTGAGTCGCTGTCATCACTGCTGCCATAGGCGACTAAAGACATGTTTGCTGCTGTGACAAAATTGTATGTATCTGCAGGAACTCGTGGACATGGATAACCACTCCCCCTGGAATTAAATCTCAATAAGCCTTACTTTCTGATACTTCACTTAAAAGGTATTTGATAAATATAGCCGCAAATAATACGAGTTAATCCCCAGTGGCGCTAAAGTATAAAGAAAAACACAGCAGGTTAAAAGAGGGTGAGCTCATTAAATGAAAGGATTGCCACAACTTAGCTTAACGTTAGCAAGGCCACCGTAGCCAACGATATTTTACGGACTGGTCCTTTCTCACGTATCCAAATTAATTTATTCTCAGATATATTACTGCATTATAATAAGACATCGGTTTATGCAGCAGCTATTGTTTACAACACGAAAATAGAGCTCTTTAAGTCCCTGGACTCCATCAAAACATCGCCTCCACCATTCATGATACAAGAAACAGCTACTGCGCAGCTTTGTGCGCAGCTTTTTCTTCTTCGTCTGTTTGTTGCCAAAACAAACATTAACGCCCCCAGTGGACAGAGTATGTATAATAATACTAAACATCAACTTTATCTGAGAAAAATGTGATCTTATTCAGCATAATTTGGTGATAAGAGTTCTTGTAAGAGTAAAAAAAAACTTGAAAATATACAAATGTATATGCAATAAGAAAAGCTTACTGGTATACATAAAATGACAGTTATAAAAAAAATGAAGAGTTTTCAATAGAAAATCACACATTATTTATTTTGAAAATAAGCACAACACGTATCCACTTTTTATAATTCACAGGACCTAACCTCATGTTTATTATTTAAACACCTACTCACCTCAATGTTTATTGTATGTAACTACTACCTAAATGTGTACACATACATCATCATGGACAGTTCCAACACTTACAAAGACCAATAAATACAAATAAAACAAACTTTACAAATTATAATAATAATAAAACAAACATCATTCAAAAAACGACGTTAAAAAAACCTTAAAATAATTATGTTGGTCACTGTTAATATTTATGATGATGATGGTGATGACGATGATCACTAGTCTCTCCCATGGATAAGAACCTTTCCCCGCCCCCTCGTCTCTGTTTTCCCCGGAAGCGGAAGCCCAGATTCAAGTGGAGCGACAGCAGCAGCAGCAGCAGCCTCGGTCCGGTCCGCTGACGCTTGTAGTCGCCTCTGACACGGCTAACGTTAGCTCGGGTTTGGCCCGGTGGGGTTCGGTTGGGTTGGTACTTTATATACTTCACCTGCACAGTAAACATTATGTCGGCCGCGGATCCCCGGACCTCGAGTGACGGCGGGCCGGCCAGCAGAGGAGGATTCCCGGCTGGGGAGAGTAGCAACGAGCGCGACGGGCCAGGCGGCAGCAGCAGCGGCGGCGCGGAGGGCGAACCGGAGCGGGACCGGGCCACCTTCGAGTGCAACATCTGTCTGGACACCGCCCGGGACGCGGTCATCAGTATGTGCGGACACTTGTTCTGGTACGAGCCGGGGGGAGGAGTGGGTCATTTTGATGTGGAAGTGATTGTTGTTGTTGTGTGTTAAGCCCACCATAGTTTTCCATTTGTGCGGCCTCTTTTAAACCATCAGTTAGAAGTGTTTACCGGCCGAATCACGCCCAATAACACGCTTTAAGCAGTGTGTCTCCGCATGCATGATATGACAGTGATTCCCAACAAGAGGTACTTGTACCAGAGGGGGTCGTGCTGCAGGGTTCATGGGAATATGGTGGTGAAGCTCAACTAATTAAAACCATCTGATTAGGATTAAAACAGATATCCAGTCAGCTGTAACTTGATCATAATGTGGCTGGCCTTTTGTATTCCTTTTCTGCAATATAGTGATATAGTTGTGATAAATAAATACAAAACGTGATGCCTCACTGAAAGCTGTAACCCCAGATATTCAAATTGCACATGTGATTTGCTGCTCAGATCTTGTGAAGTGGCTCAGCCTGATCATACATTGTTGAATGTAGGTCAGAGGTCACCATTGCTCATTAACAGCCTCTGTGACACATTAACGTTCCGGTAAAACTGTCTGGGGATCATTTGCAGCTTTGAGATCAGGGCCACAATCTTTGTACGTGAATAACTGTGTTATAATAATAATAATTATAATAAGTTGATGAGACATGAGTCTGGCTTAATTTATACCTGAAACTGTAGTCAGAACAGCAAGTGCTTCATACTAAACCTGCAAAAGGGCTGGTTTATTGACACTTTACTTCGAACCACATACAGGAAGTCATTAGATTAATATTGAAGGATGTTTTCCGATTTGTGATAGAAAAAGCCGTTCCTTTGTTTTGTTTTTTTTTAAATAAAAAAGGCACAATTCATCTATAAATTGTGATTTAAAAAATAACTATCAGCTATATTCCTACTCAATCAAATTGTGATACAAACTTGCTGCTGTGAGGTATTTAGGAATTGTTCATATCATAGTTTAATAGCTAATCAATACTGAAAGTAGGTTCTTCTTTAACTGTGATTTTTTTTTCCTTTCTCTGTTTTAATCAAAACTTGAAAAAGGCACAACCTTTAAACAACTTCTACAAATGCAGTGACGTGTGCAAAGGCTCATTCACGAGTGTTGACTGAAGGCCGTGTTGCTCGCAGGTTCAGGCTAATGTGAGATTAGAGAGAAGAGATTGGGATTAGGGTCAAACCTAAGGGCATTATAATCAACAGTAAAAGTCATACAACAGAAGAAGCGACTTCTTTAAACCTATAAATGACGTACGTTAAGTAGATTTAAATGATAATCATCTGTTTGGGTCTGCACACATGTTTTTTAAACAGAGGTGAGGTTTAAGGAAGTAGATAGTCGGGCGCTCTGCTGCATATAAACAGTTGTCTCTGTGAGTACAGATGTTATATTATCCTCAGTGTCGAGGTTTCTACTCAAAGGAACTGCCATCTGTGGCAAACACACCAGAGAAGCCCACTTTTTTTATTTATTAGCTGCGTATGACAATCATGTGCAAGATGTGACATAACTTGACCTAAACCAGGGTTTTTAACTGCCCATTCAGCCCAGAAGGGATGTTTGGAAATTAGAAACTAGCTGCAAAATTGATGATTAATATACTCACAGGTAAATGTGACTACTTGTCACATCTACAAGGGGAAAGTTACTTTAAAAAAAAAAAAAACTGTGTTTACTGAAAATGCAGAGCAGTGTGCAGGCTGTAAAATAAGGTGTGTTCTGTTTAAATGTTTACAATAAGTGCACAGGGTCACAGTGCCTGATGCTGTTTTCATTATCTTATTATATCTTCATATTGGGTTTGTTGTAAATGTTTTACATTTGATCAGTGAAATTCCCCTCAGTCTCACATGCAATTACAATGAGGCTGCTGTGTTTGAGGAGTTGATGTAACTTTGTTGCTAAGTTACCTCTCTCATCTTCTTGTGATGAAACTGTGATGAAACCACCAGCAAGGAAGAAAGGTGTTGATGTCAGATTACCTTTGCAACCTTAAATCGAAATTGCAAAGTAAATTGCACATTAGTTTCACTGGATAATTGAACATAAAAAACAAGGCCAATTTTAAGGCAGATGGTGTCATAATTCTATAACCATTTATGTGCAATCAACCGTAACTTCATAATGATGAGTTAATGCAAAATAATTGTCTATTGCCACTTGACGATCAGAGGGGATTAACTAGATAACAATCCAGTCTGGGGTTATGTACATATTGTAATTTATTGGTATTATTAAATGATTGGAGTCACATAATTGAGTCTGTGCAGTCTGGCCTCAATGAATGGCTATGGAGCCTCCTATTGGAAATAAAGCAGTTATTTCAGGTCACCAGAGCTCCGCTATATGTGTGGCCACATGTTCGATCAAAGTTGAATGAGTTGTTATGTTAACGTGAGCCTTACCCTTTGTTCAGCTGTTGAAGCTACAGGAATGCCAATCTCAGCGGCGATCTGTTGGCCGGTGTTACAATAGCACTGAGCCGAGGTCGATATGTGTGGATAAGCCTGCCGATTGGCACAAGGTCGTGTTTTGCTTTATGGTTTGTTTATGTTGACGTGTAAGGTCAGGATCCACCCGAGGCAGCAATGTGTTGAATGTTTTATGGCTGTGAAATACCGAAAGTGATAAAAACAAGGCCTTCCTGTTTCTCTGCAGTTATTTTGCTGCTGAGGCTTGCCTCAAAAAGAATCTCTGACGGAGGCATTTAGAAAGATCAAAAACATTGTTTTGAGTTTCACGGTTAAATACTGAATACAAGTTTTCAGTTACATACTCTGCCGTATTTTTTAAATCCAGAACATACCTTCATGACAGGAAGCTTGTAGACATTTGTTCAGATGTGTAATTTATAATGCATATTAGACTATGACCATGATTATGTTATTCAGAGCTTGAACTGAAAACCCACAAGACAAACACTTCATGAGTTGTTATGGGTTAGTTCAGTCCCTTTAACCCACCTTCATTTGTCAGGTACGGCGCCAGAGTTTTCTATTGTGGGAACGTTTGAACTGATGAAAGGTGTATAAAACTGAAGTCACCAACTGTATTTCATGGTTTTCAATCACTATTTCAAGACATATTTCTTTGTAGTGACCATTATTGTGGGAAGAACAGAGTTAGAAAAGGTGTAAGAGGTTGAGGTATCCACTGTGTTGTTGTCGGACTCCTGAAAAAGCTTCTCTGATGTGGCGCTTCATCAAACCTTCATGCTTATCTTCCAGCATGCCGCAGCAGCAGGTCTGCTGGCAACAGTTGAAGCCAATTAGCACTAATGAGGGGAGCAGGGACAGGTTTAATTAGCTACCTCGTTACGAGCAGGTGGTTCTGCCTGGTGGGCTTCCCTACACCAAACACGGGGGAAAAACCTAAGAGATAGCCAGAACAGACTTTCATGTATTCTATCCATTAAGATAAGTCTTGCCTGTTTTATGTCATATTTAACTATTATTAATGATTTAATTTGGGTTTGACAATAAAACATTTTAAAAAACTCACATTCGCTTTAAGGTACTGGGATGGACATTATAATTTGTTTGACCTTTTTCAGATATTTGATTGATTTAACAATTATTGCATTAACCTAGACAACAATTGTGTCCAGGAATGTTGGTGCCGTTATTTAATAAAGAAACAGTTGTTTGAATGCAAACTAAAAATATGTTTCTTTCTCTGTCTCTACAGCTGGCCATGTCTTCATCAAGTGAGTATTCCCTCTGTTGTGTCACTCTTGGCTTTGCCATGGACTTTAAACAGCTTGAATGGCTCTATGACTGATTGATTAACTGATAATGAAAATGATTGTAAACATTCACATGGACTGGTCCACTTATTCACTTCCTCAGCCGCTGTAAGACAGTTCATTTCAAGGCCAGTCGAAGCATTTGATGTCAAACCGTGACTATCGTGCCTGTTTCAGTCACATGAACCAGTTGTATTGATGTCACACTGCCAGACTGCAGCAAAGCCGTGCATACATTAAAACCCCTGTGTGAGCGAGCTGCTGCTGAGTAGGGCCTTCTACCTCCAGCATGTTAACCTACATGTAATGAGCACACGGCTGTGATGTAACTTCAGTGTGGAAACTTCACCTGTCCATTGACCTGGTGCATCTTAAACATGCTAATGCGCTTAATGCTCTGTTTACTGCGGTTTTCTGTCTGCTACTCCCTCATTTACCATGGAGAGCTGTACTTGCTCTCAGTGTAGCAACACAAACATCTCATACTGTTGATTCAAGTCAATAAAACATTATTGGAACCATTTATGGGAATATAATGACTGTTAATCCCAAGTTTGTGGTAAGAATGTACTGCTGGGGTGAGGTTGAATGAGTCATAGTACTATGAATAATAAGGCTTTCTTTGTGTAGTACTTTTCATACACAGGATGCAGCTCAAAGTGCTTTAACATTATGGCAAACAACTCTAATGTTTTGCTTCTGTGCCTGTACTCCAATGGATTTGCACAAGTACCATACAACCTGAATTCAAGCAATCCAAACTAGCCCTTTAAATCTTTAGTTTTTCTTTATATATTAGGTATATAATTTGGCACTGACCCCAGTATTTAGACAGCAAAAAACGGGGTTCATCTGATCAGTGTTGGAATATGTTGACATTTCGCCCTCTCTTGCTCCGTCTAGTGGTTGGAGACGCGGCCCAGCAGGCAGCAGTGTCCTGTGTGTAAAGCGGGCATCAGCAGAGAGAAAGTCATCCCGCTTTACGGCAGGGGGAGCTCCAGCCAAGAGGACCCCAGGTAACCTGAGGGTCTGCAGCGCTGTGTGGGGATTCTTTGTGATAGCTGTATGGTTGCCTTATGATTTCATGCTTCTGTGCTCAGGTTGAAAACTCCCCCTCGGCCACAGGGACAGAGAACAGAGCCGGAGAGTCGGGGCGGGGTGAGTCCGTTTACCTCCACTGTTTGAGATCAATATCCTCTTTTATGTTTATGTTATTTAAAAACTTTATTTCTGTTTTTTCCTCAGATGTTTCAGGGTTTCGGGGACACCGGCTTTCACATGTCTTTCGGCATCGGTGCTTTCCCCTTCGGCTTCTTCACCACAGTCTTCAACGCCAACGACCCCTTTCACAGAGCAGGTAAACAAAAAGACACAAACAAATCTGATGATGACAAGTGAATGTGAAACATACTGTAAGTGTAGTCTGCTTGATGTTTTTTATATCATTCAAACCGAGGAGACACCATTTGGAAAGAGTTAAAAACTTGAAGCTAGAAGTTTCAAAAACTTGCTTTAGTATATGATAATATATATAACTATGATAAGGTAATAGAGAACATTTATGTTTAAAAAAAGGTGTTTTTTTAATTGGATTGGAAAGCCGAAATGTAGCAAAAACATTTCTATGCTTGGCTGAGAAAGAAAAGTTGGTGTATTGATTATAGTAAAATGCAATGTAAATATATTTCGGAAATAAATTCTGATTTTCAGTGAAGCATTTGATTTCAACATCCACTGAAGATTCTCGCTCTGCAAAAGAGACAATATTTTTTGTATATTTTACATAGATTGTTCGACATTTGGCTAAAAATCTGATGTAAAGTCTGCTACTAAACATGCCTAAAAGTAGCTGAATTATCAGTGACCAAATGAATGTGCTGTTGTGTAGCAAAACAATTGCAGAAAGCCTGTGATGGATTAGTTTGATTTATAATTGGAATAAATCCCCATCTCAACAGCATAATTAAAGTTAATATGCAACATCCCCTGAGACACTGGTGTAATAAGCGTTCCCCCCTCTCATCAGACCAGTATGCAGGGGATCAGCAAGGCACCCCTAACCTCAACAACGGCAGTAACAACTGGCAGGACTCCCTCTTTCTGTTTGTGGCCATCTTCTTCTTCTTCTGGCTGCTGAGCGTGTGACGTGGACCGGAGTCTCTGGATCTATGAGCAAGAGGGAGGAGTGCGGGAAAAAACCCCAAACTAAACTAAAGCCACAGACACACACTCATTCTACATTTCCTAGCATGTACTAACTTGAGAGAGTAGAGTATTGTGTTGGATCCCAAAACAAGAAGTACACGATGTATTATATCTATTTGGTTTTCCCCTCCTGGCAAAGGCTGGTTCACTTCCTCAGCCCCGGCTAACTGCTTCATTGATTTTTGTTTACCCAAGTTGTGCTTAAACCCAAAATCATGAATCACGTTGGCGCTTGCTTTCTTCATGCACCTGTACATAAACACACCCAGAACAATAACTGCTGGGGTTCAGAGACAGTATTAAGTGATCAGGGTATGTCATGGCTTTTCTTTTTTCTAAGGTGCGGAAGAGGTGGGTGAAGGATAATTTGGGGCAGAGACTAGTTCTGTGTTTTTTTGGTTTTTCTCATTCCTCTTGTGGAGTTAAATGAAAAGAGAGGGAAGGCTATTTGCTATTTCTTACTCTAGATGGCCAAAGAGTAGCGGATGATTCATGTCCGATGTCAGGGGGGTGGAAAGTGTAAATGATTTGTGTTCCTGTTTACAGTTTCCTTGTGAATTGAACAAGAACTCCTAGAATTAGCGACTAATGCTTGAGAACAGAAAGACAAGTAGAAATAGCACGGATGGATTTTTTTATACATTTGTCTTAACGAAAACCTGCCATTGCACTGTGAAGTCATTTGTAGACGCAACTGTCCTAAAGATTGGAGCGTGTGTTGGCGTGTAACCACTTGTTGTGTCTTTCCTCACAAAGCTGTACAAACAAGGGACGATTTAGCCCCAGTTTGGGAGATTTTTTCGCATCAACACGAGCAACTTGAGAGTAAAAAGCAATCTGACACACACAGTTTGTTTATTAAAGAGCAAATTGTTGAGAGAGAAACGTTCTGACTAATAAAGTAGCTCAATAAGATCTACACAATATGTCATGAAGGCAGACTCGATGCAACGCACGAGCAGAATCCTTTCAGTCATTTGTTGAAGGGAGAATTTACAGGAAGCTTTCTGTCAAGGTGATTCGTTCTTTCTTGACTATGTGTCAGTGTGTCTGAGTGAGTGTGTAAACATTATATATTTGTATATATGAATATTGTAAATGCTGTTTTTACGTGTTTTCTGAGTGGATGACCAGCCACAGAGGGAGAAATGTTTGAGCGAGTTGGCCTCAAGATGCTTTTGTAAATCAAGTGAATTCCTTTTATTAGAATATGCTTGAAGCCCAAATAACTCCTACAAACTTCACCAATTAATTTAAATAAAGTTTGTCCTTCCCTGCTAATGTGATTTGATCTTTTGTACCTGACACAGTGGACCTTCATTTACTGAACACTGTTTAAAGCAGTTGAGCTAAACTAACATTCATCTTAATAATATCTGACAAGTTAAGGAAAAAGTGACACTCACTTCTTTCTTAGTCCACACACTTCTTTCAGTTTTATACTTGTTTTTGGCCCCACACAGCTCTCTGGAGCCACAAACTGCTTCATGGGAGTTTTTATTCACCACATATACACTATAACTTCCAAACATATTCAAACACATTTTGGTGTGTGATACCGCTGTAATTCATCTAATCTACATGCAATGGATCGGACAATAAAACATCACCCAGGGTCAGAGGAACTCAAGGTTTTCTGTGGGAGAAACAGGAGCTCGTCATTTCTTTCATACCTGTCTGTTCAAGCTACTTTTTGTATTATAAGGCTTATGTGACACTAAGTGGTGGAAGTCACGATTTGACAGAGTTAAATGGGAGACATTGTGCAAAACCAAATGATGTAAGAGATTAAAACTTAATTAAAAACAAATCCTTTTGTTTTGAGTTGTCTTATCTACATTTTAATATTATGTAATTGGATTTAAAAAACAATACATATATATTTGTTTAAGCTGTGTATGTCATCTGTTTAATAATTCAAGCAGAAAAGGAAGATTTTCTAAAGGGTCATTTTTTTTTATGGTTCTGTATTTGCAGGCTTCACAAAAGGAAGAAACATGTAAATGGGTTATCTGATAAACAAGAAAACCAAAGAATAGTAAATAATATCAACCATGATTGTTTACATGTACAGGAGCATCTGTGAAGGGGAGTGACAGTGACAGTGTCGGAAGTACAGTAGGTTGATGGAAGACAAACAGTATTGTCATGTACATATTAACAACCTATCCATATAATCAGTACCATTATTGGGATTGTAAATAATGTTTTGTGTTTATAACTTTTTTTTTTTACAAATATCTAAAAATATTACTTTTTACTGTTGCTATTCATTTTTTTTCCATCTGATGAAAATACATCTTATGAATCATCCACGAAAGAACGTGATTCAAAATAGAAAATAACTTGCCGCAGGTAAAACTCTTACTTGCATTAAAAGCCATTAAACTGGATTAACAAACCCAAGATAAATAAGTCTGAAAGGAACGGAGATACAGTTATAAGCCAGTAAAAATGGTTAAGAATTAAATAAAATTATTTGGGGATTTTTTGTCATGACACAAAGAAAAACAATTTTAACAAACAAATACATTTGATGTCTAAGACACTTTGAATTTCACAGTCCTTTCATGTGCACAGTCATTAATACCACATTTGCATATATACAATAAAAAAGAAAAGGTGCAAAATCAGCAAATAAGTTTCAGTAGACTTGTTTGAAAAACAATTGAAAAGGTATTAAAAAATATAGATCCTGATATTCTGTGACATTGTTAGTGTGGCATCATAAACCTAGGTGGTGAAATTATTTAATTCTTTCCCTTTAACCTTTTTCGGGGCTTTGTTGGATTTGTTGAGGATCTTCATGAGGTTTTTGGACATAAAGTAAGGCTTCTGCAAAGATCCATCGTTGCGCTCCAAATCCTCCACTGTGAGAGGGAAAGACACATTGTGATCAAACAGAGCATGTGTGCTTGATTATGTGCGTATTGTTCAATACAAACATGTATCCAAGTTACATTTTAAGCTTCTTAGCTTCAAATCAACATGTAAGAAATATTTGACTATATTTGCAAGTTTTAAAATCTTTCCACAAAAACATAATGATCATACCAACGTGAGGAGGAAACGGGCACCGTGAGAGGCAAGGGAGAACACATTTGTTGATCCATTTTCTAACTCTTATCTAAATTGTGTTTCTCCTGTGTTTGCCCCCTGCCTCTCACGGCTTCAATAGGTTCCTCATGTTGGATGTATTTCTATATCAACAACATGAATGGTGCTAAACTGTAAACATCTACTCACAGAAGCAGAGGAAGAGTGTATCGACACACATGTTGTACACACTGAAGAATCCGTGGGCTATGAGGTAGCTTCCAAACACCACCGTCTACAAAAACAGATGTGAAAGAAAGAAAGGATTTATAACATACTTTGAATTTGTTTACGTTAAATACTGAGGAGAAACATTTGTGACTTACAATAATTGGCATCCAGTAGTAGTTGAGGGTTTCAGAGCGGAAGGTGTTGCCTGGTAGCGATATTCGTCCAGAGAAGAAGAAGAAGGACAAGACGCCTGGAAAAAAAATAAGATTTCAGTTTCTCCTTCCATTTCCTGTTATGCATTTATCTAGAAGTGTATTGGGCTTCACTGTATAAGAACACGTCTTTTGGATTATGTTTACACAATATTCTGTGAGATAAAACTAAAATAAAAACTGATTTTAATCAAACACATCACATGTAACACGATGGTGATTGAGCCCACTGGATAGCGTAGGGCAATATTTATATATTTGCATTAGCTGCTCTCAGTATTTGTACCTGTAGTACGAAACTGTATTTGCTGTTAACACCAGTAAATAGTGTCAAATCCACCAGGACTGAAATCTGAAGCATTGCCATTTAAAACAATGCAAAGTCCTACATTTGACTGAAGGGCTCAGTATTCTCAGTACTGCATGTTGGATAGTAGTTTGCTGTGTATGACAACTTCTGTAACAAGAGACTGATGACGTGTGTAGGTGAGAATAGGCCAGTCACAGATCTCCTTGAGTCAGCTTGAAGCTGTACAATCAAGGGCAAACACTCTTAGGTGTTTTCAAAGGGAGAATGAAAAAGCACACAGTTATCCACGTGTTTAAACAATGTCTTAACTCGGGCCTCTCTGACAGCTGGCTTTCCACTCCACCCTCCAGGATGGCCGTGTAGAACAACCATAAACACTTTTGGTTTTCGACAAGAACAGACAACACAACATATGAACCCGTTTCTCTCGTGTTACCCGTCCCAATACATGGCGTCATCCTTACCCACTCCTGCGACCACAAGGAGCTTCCCGAAGAACAACAGCAGGTCTGTGACTTTATCCAGCACCACAACCCTAAGGGACACACAGTCAGAAAAGCACAACATTATTCACCTAAACCGCCTAACACAAGGATATATATTCATGTCATGCGCTGGGCAGACACCATGAGGTCAGCCAGCATTGGAATTGAACTCATGATCATGATTTTAACACAAACCTCACTACATTTCTCATGAGTAGCATGAAAGCATTTTTGGCTGAGACACAGAAGTTTGTCCCATAAATGGCAATCTGTGGGAAAACAAAATCACTTGTTTTAGAAAATAAATATATACAATACATTTTATTAAAATACAACATACTGTATAATATTGTAAATGTTTGTTTCTAAGGGACTGATTTCAACAACTGTACAATTCTCTGTCCTCACCATGATGTAAGCGTTCCTGTTGAGGAACTTTATGAACTTCTCCAGACACCAGAGGCAGCACTTCATGCAGCACAATATGAAACGTGTACATGGATTCTGAGCCTCTGGAGACAAAAAGACAAAATAAGCAGCCTGTCATTTAACAGAAAACATTCACTTCCAACTCTTTTCCACTTGTAAACAGCCTGCACATCTTTAGTAGCAATGTATCCACTGAGACATTTGGAAAATAAACTGGAGGTTAATCAACATAATATGTCATGAGATTCATATATGATGTATCTAAGACTAAAAGTGGAACTGCTGAATAAAAAACACTTTGATAAATACTTCTAAATATTAGGACTTTTTACACTGAAGCACATGTAACAAGAATAAACATAAAAAAGATGAGATGTGAATGTTAGATGAGGGTTTATCTGCCTTACGTCTGGTTTTGTGGTCGATGTACTCCAGAATCATCCTCGCTATCTGCACCAGGGTCAGGATCAAAGCACCAAACGCCAAAGAGCCCACATGGTACCTGAAATGCAAAGAAATGAGGCTGAGGTCTGCTTCCACACACTGTTATGTTGTGTGTCTAGTGCGCCCTCTAGAGGAAACTGCTTCACACAGTATTTTTTGTGAAGCACTCTTGAGTACTTTTAGGTTAAAAAGGTTCCCCTTTGTGCATTACCCTCGGTAACGTTATCATGTCACTAGAATCACAAGACAGTAAACCAGTAATAGCGGCCTTTGGGACTGCAGGCATTCATTTGGGCCTTTTTTGGCAGGGATGGACACACCTGCTGTAAGAGGATGTGACCATGTGACAGCAGCTCATCAACCCACCTGAGAGAGCGTATGAAGCTAGCAGACAAAGGAAAGTAGGGGATGTCGCCGGGTTTGTTGAAGGCCCAGTAGTAGGAGGCGAAGGCCCCTGCCAGCGTGCACTGGCCCAAGGCGATGACGAAGTTGACACACCAGAGAAAAGCCACCGCGTTGTAGATCTGCAGGTTGAAGAGGTTCCTCTGGAAGAGACCCTCCTCATTGTATTTGATGAAGATGCAGCTGGCTGAGGGGCAGTCTGGGTAGTCTGACGTGTTGAAGTTCTGAGAGAAGAATGAATGAGTGAGTGGGTGATGGAGAAAAAGAAAGTGGAATGGTGCAGTGGTTGAGAGGCTGTGAAGAGTCTTAGCATAAACAGTATGACGTCTCCTCGTACTTATCAGATCATGCATTATCTTTGGTGAAAGGACATTTTATGTTTATCCCTTTCTGATGGCTAGTCATTTAGTTTTAGAGGGGAAATAATTGTATGATAGTAAGTGATGGTAATTTGACTGTTAACAGAGCCAAATGAATTCTACTTGCCAATTCAACCAAAGATATCAATGTAAGAAGTTTACAATGTAGGTCACAATTTGTATCGAGTGTTATTATGATGAATTTAGATCTAAAATCATGTGTAAAAGTGTAATCTAGCGTAAACAACTTGAACAAATGCTAATACAAATGTGTAAACTTACAAAACACATCTGAAATACACAACCAAATTCCACAAATGAAAGAAATATCTGTGAATACGTACACACATTCCTAATACTTTGTATGTATAACATTTGGAAAGACATTTGTTTACAAGTTTACATTTTTGAATAAAAAAGGCACTTGTGGATATTAATGCTATGAAAGAAACATTTTGAGATAAACTTCTCCGTGTTCCCATCCTGCCGACTCACCTGAGGGTCACAGTCCACAGAGCCGTTGATACTCTTGCAGTCGTTCATAGTGGAGTTCAGAGCCACCACTCTGTAGATGGGGCCTCCTGAAGTGGCCAAATATCTTTCATTCATCAGTTAAAGAGAACAACAGACACTCTGGACTTTATAGAAGTGCAGCTTAGATACATGTTTACTTTGATCTGGCAAAAGGCACACTGTGACTGACAGCATGCATAGAAATACAAAAACAAATGCAAACATAAAAATTAAGGATACAAAGCAGTGGCGCTCCAGTAACCGACGCACACCAGCACGAGAACGAAGGTGACCAGAGGGTAGAGCAGAGAGGACATCATGTGACTGATTGCCCTGTTGAATATTAACACACACATTTAAAGTTATGCACTCTTCACAGAAAGATTAAAGGACAACATAGACATGGGTTAATATAAGGGGTAATTAAAAGAGAGTAAAATAAGTTTATTGTACACCGTCAGGACTCACTTGCTGGACTCCTTGATGATGGCGATGGCGATGAGGATTCTGGTCCTCAGGAAGATGATGGTCAGGAGAATGATGGCCTCCGCCACAGATATGATTATCACTGAGAGGGAGGAGACAAAAGCGTGACAAGAAGGAAAAACTCCTACTTAGGCGCAAAAATGTGAGCTGACATAATTCAACACGGAATACAATTACAGTTGCGGAGAGCAGTTACTTTTAAATTAAGGTTATCTTTTACCAGAAGCTATTTACAATGTCATAAATCAAGTGGTGTTATAAAACTGAAGTGTCTTCTGTGTACCAACAATGGTTTTATTGCATTTATTTTTGGATGTGATTTGGCCTTATGATGCCATTAGTTATTTCCTGTTCTACTATTTGCCAAAGTAAAAGCTTCGTGGTTGAAACATTGCCAAAACAGGCTATTTAAATAAGCTTTAAATAATACAAGCTTTATAGAATAAGCTTTCATTACAAGTAAACAGTACAGAAAAACATTATTTTTCATGATCTTGGTAAGCAGACTTACGGAACGCCAGCCAGGTCTCTTGGACTTGCAGGTAAACGTTAAAGTTGGTGGTGAAACCGATGTTAGAAATTGTAGCAGAGGCATTCTTGTAGTTACTATATTCCCAGTAGCAGTGCCATATACCTGCAAGAGGAAAAACAACAATGTAACAGTGAGAGGCTACGTAGCTTTACATATAACTTTTTACTGTTAATAGCTGTTCATGCAATCAGTTAGAGTTACTAAGAAGAATATTTAAAATACTTAAATTACATATTACATTTGAACAGTGGACCAAGTTATTTATCTAGTCTTTAGCTTTTCCGTTACACACATTTTTATATACATGTTGCTTAAGAAATGTTTCTGGGTAGTGGGAGACACTGAGGTCTCTATGTGTTTACCGTATGCCCCTGCACCCAGGAGTCCTGCGATGAGCACCCACACCATCACTGGAGCGGTGAATCTCAGCAGCAGCAGGAACAGCATGCTGACCACCATGGCTATTACCAGACCACTGAGAGGGAATATAACATGGGTATTACGAAAAAGAAAAAAAGGGTATAGAAAACATGAGGTTAATATAATACCAGAGATGAAAGTGTAATAAAGAATGAAGACGTTTATGATGATCAAATCATACACTATTCAATTGTAAGACATAGATTAAAAGACTACTGAATATGTATGAATGTATATCTGCATTAGTGCCAATAATTGGCAGTGTATGTGAGGTGTAGCTCTGCAGGGTAACTCACACGAGGATCCACGGCCATGACGACGCGAAATCCTCAAAGATGCGGATGCCAATGTCTCTGGCATTGAAGCCATTCACAATGTCCCTAATGACAAAAAGCAAGGACAAGATGCATCAGTAAAAGTGAGAAGTAAAAAAGGCCTAGTGAAATAAAAACAATGAAGATAGAAGGGTAGAGTAAAAAAATGTGTTAATAAACAAACAATGAACACTACGACGGAGTATTAGGGCCACACTTAGAAGGAAAAAAAACACAGGAATTTCGAGAATAAAGTCGTAATAGTACGAGAATAAAGTCATAGTTACGAGAATAAAGCCGTAATGTTACGAGAATAAAGTAATAATTACGAGATTAAAGTCGTAGTTTCATAAGTGACTTGAGAAGCGGACTTGGAGGAGATTGTCTCCTTTCTGCAGGAGGAAATGGCTGGTTCTGGCCGACTACATTACATTGCATTGCATTCAGCTGACGCTTTTATCCAAAGCGACTTACAATAAGTGCATTCGACCAAGAAGATACAAACTTGAAGAAAACAGAATCATATAAGTACATCAGGTTTCAATTTTCAGTCTGCGGCGGAAGATGAAGGCTTTCTGCTGTCCTGATTTCAATGGGGAGCTCATTCCGATTCCACTACAAGGCTATCGTTCGACTCCTTCTGGATCCAAAGCCTTGATTACAAGTCTCAGTTTCTTGTGAAACAACAAATCCCTTTGAACAGCTCGTAGATGTAACCAACGATAGCCTTGTAGTCGGCCAGAACCAGCCATTTCCTCCTGCAGAAAGGAGACAATCTCCTCCAAGTCCGTTTGGTTCTTTCTTCGAAATAATAGACATAGTTTCTTGCACAACCTTTTCAAAGTTCTAATACTTATGATAATCTGATGCTGATGTGCCAAAGGATTAAGTATTTCGTTATTTGAGAAACCTAAACTAAAGTACTGCTTCACAAGATGCTCCACATGTAGGACGTTGCTGTTGTCTCCTTCTGAAGTCACTTACGACTTTAATCCATAGACTGTATATATAAAGCTTTAATCTCGTAATTATGTCTTTATTCTCGTAACTATGACTTACTTTTTTTTTTTTTTCTAAGTGTGGTCCTAATACTCCGTCGTAGAATACAGCCTGTTGGAAGTTACAAAAATAAATGAAGTGGTAAAGACTAAAAAGATAAACATAACCCCAAAGAATCAGAATAGAGAAAGAGAGAATGGAGAAATGAATCTGCTGTAAGAGAGATACACATTACTTTCTACTAACCCCGTAAGTCACAAGCGAGTGTTTCACACAGCATCTAAGGCCACAACAGCAACTACAAACTATCTGCTACACTAAGAGCCGACACAAACACTCATGAAGACCTACCGTGTGCTGGTGATCAGGAGGAGAGAGAAACAGGGTTAACATTTGTATCTGGTGTGTCCTTATATGGGATTTACAGTTTTTTACTTCCTCTTTGGCTCGATTATTGAACTAGAATTACAACCGTAATTTTAAAACCGTAAATTCAAATCTCTGAACAATGCTCTTGTTATTCTCACCAGATTTTAATTTGCCATTGATTCAAGTATACTATACACATAAGCATAGCGTTTTTCTTTGTATTATATCATTTATTGATCTTTCCTTGTAAACTTTGACCTACAGTTGAAAAAAAACATCTAAATATTCTGAAGAGTAAGGCTCACATATAAAACAAACTTAATTTCATTTGCAAACAATAACTAGGTTGTTCGGGAACAAATGAAATGCCTTGAGTAAGTTACCACCTTTTGCAGAAATATATGTTATTGCCCATGAAACAGTTGTGATGATTACATCCAACACTTTGGAAATGTTAGGGTTGGTTCAAAGAAATTAGTCAAAGCAATTGATAAAAACAAAGAATGAGTTTTTCATTCAACCCACGATGAGGTGAGGAAACTCTGTATCTTACCCTGTGCCGTTCATCATTTGGTTGACTGTGTCGTTGACTGAGGAGGGTAAACCTGGAATTTCTGAGAAGAACGAAGGGACCCTGTCCAGTGCTGTGATATCGGGCAAACATCTCCCCAGCACTATCAGAACAGAAAATAATCAAATCAGCTTGAAATTGAAGACTATAATTTCCTTGATATCTAAGGCACTTTCCATCACAAGCCATCATGCATCGAATACACAACAGTGACAATAAGTTAATGTACATTCTAAATAAGCAGCCGTATGAAACTCATACCCTCTGCTATAGTGCTAATGTATCATCAGACCAATATTAATATGGATGTAATGTAGTCTATAGGAGCATTAAACTCACCAGAGGCCGTGGGCATGTAGAAGAAAGGACACAGCTCCTTGTCCACAATGTCTTGAACACTCTGAGAAGAACATTATCACATAGTTTAACAATTACACGTGAATCAATCAAAGTGTACTATTTTGCAAATTATAAAGCATAATACAAAATGTTAAATGTACTAAAAATGATCAAAACAAATCTTTCATCTGGGATTTTTTTAAAGGAACACACAACGTTTTCTAAGAATGGGACTTACAAACTTAGTTGTTGCCAGGTCTATGGATGGCACACAGAGAGTTTGATTGAAAACTTCTGCTGGCTTTACATTAGGCAAATATGACATTATCCCCACAGCCCAAAACTGAGAGGGACAGCTCTCCACGCACACCTATAGGTAGAGAAAAAAGGTGATTATTTCTGGGACACTGGGATAGTACAGTTAACCGACCAGTATCATCAGAAACAACAAAAGCAGCCTTCTTTACCTGCATGGTTGGACACTGAAAACCGTTAAGGGCACTTGCCATAACATTAACAGATGTGGCACACTTGATGAAGTCGAAGTAGAACAGGTTGGGTCGGCCTCTGAGAGAGAAAGATTTGAAATACTTAAAATGCACATTCTTTATGTTAACGTTTTTCGAAAAGACGAGAGGTTGAATTACTCATTCTCTCCAATGCCGCAGAACCATCCAGTTGAGTTTCTTGGATAAAGAACATGTCTTGGGTCACCGAAAAGCCAAGCTAATAGGAAAAAAACACAAAAAAGGTAAGATATTGACAGCAAGTCACGCTCCATGGTTTGGCACTGAGGAAACGGTACTTCTGCAAGAGGGCAGTGTTATCATATTCAACCCCATTCTTTACCAGCATTTTAACAACAAATTGTAACAGTCTAATATAAAGATTGGGTCACAGAACACAATTGTTGTTGTCAAAATTAGTATGTCATCAAGCAAGATTTAAAAAAATATATACATTTGCATGCACCAAAGTGGCTTTACTGCCTTTTTACACCCCAGAATTTAGTGTGATACCAGCCATTGATGAATATGTTCAGTCCAACCACAAGAGGGCACAAAGGTCATATAAGTGCATCGTTTCTTCATCTGAGCTAGACACTATGTTAAGTATTTTATTAGGGATTAATTTAGCCCTTATGTTTTAACAATAGCCAGTAGATTCCTCCACTACAGCAACTCGACAATAGCTAACCAATGCTTTTGACCTGCCTCTATGGATCTGATTTGTTTGGGACGCACACAGTCGCTGACACATATTTGGCTTATCTGGCCTCTTTGTTGACTCGAGATAAGAGGGAGTTATAAGTGCTGGAATGAGTTTGATGACAGGGCAATAAAGAGCCGCTGACTGGATGTTGAAGTGGAAATCAGAATTTCGTACGTAATGATATTTCTCAACATATAAAACGTACATCTTTTTTTTTTAAGATGCATCGAGGAATTATGATGAAGAAATAGAATAGATTCATTCAAAGGGAAATCACAGGAGACACAAAACCTTAGTTAAAATAATATTTAAAAATATATATTATTGTGTCCCCCCAATAACTCTATTGAGTAATTGCAGATGTACTACCAAGGTAGAGAAACAAAGAGAGACACACATATTTGTATTGTCTGTATTTTGACAGAAAGACTGTAAAGGAAGTGGCACTTCCTTTTCTACCTTTCCCCATAAAATCACACTTTTAGTGTTTCGAACAAAAAAGGAGTGTGAGACAGGGAGTATAGAGGAACAAACTTTCGAATAAAAATACATAAATAATACTTCAAGGATTTCATTGAAATACATCTCAACATGTTAACAAAAACATCTATGTAAAAATGCACATTTAAGTTCACTTTGGTATTCCTGGTTATTCATGAAACTTGAAAAGACTATGCAATCTTTGTTTGCTATTTTTTCCAATTTAGTGGAACAAAGAAAGGACGCAGAGAGGAGATGGTGATATGTGGGGCATGTGTTGGTGCTGTCAGGTTACTCTCACCTAAAATCCCAACTGCTATGTAGCCCAGGAGGACCGCCATAAACAGGATACAGCAGATGATATCAGTGCACCCTCTGATGGAGGAAAGGGAGAGGTTATTGTAAACAGGCTGACCTTTGCATCGAAGTTTGCCTTGAGGGTGACAAACGTGATTCAGTCAACAGGAACTTTGGAAAAACACAATCTGCTGGGTTTAGGATTTGCAGTTTAAGGAGTTATTTGTAAAAAAAACAAAGAAAAACCAGGGACAGTGTTACCTTTTCTTCATGGGCCCATTGAACGTTGGGTCAAACTCAGCCGGTTCTCCTGGGAAAGGAAAACAAGACAAGTTAGCTTTGAATGAAAAGTAAATTAATCACTGACCGGTACAGCCTTATCATGAAACATTAGTCAGAGACTTCTGTGTTTGTTTACAGGGAGATTCTCAAGGACACATTAGTTTATCACACACTTCTGTAATGGCACTTAACCTGACATTTCCCCCTCAAGGAAATGCATTTAATCTGTGTGCTATACATGTGGACATGAGGAAGTACATTTGCATACACAAATAACTTTTTTATATTCTCTCTATTGCTCACTTTGAACATAGGTTACTTTCTTAGAGTTAATGAATTACATTTACAGGTGAATAAGGAAGTACTTTTAGAGACTAGAAAATGAATATTGATTCATGTGGGTTAGTTGCTCACAGGTCCTTGACAATTCAATTGCAATTACAGACGTGACAGGTATAACAGGAAATACATTATGTCACTGACGTGTCCTGGAACAGAAAGAAAGGTTGCCAGCACGACAAACCCTGGAAACCACTGGGTGTCGTTTAGCATACAGAACAAGAATGATTTTCATAAGCACAAAAGAGTTTGTTCACATTAGTTCCGAGGGAAAAGGATCAGGGTGGAAGAAAAGCATAGATACTAGCAGCTCGTGCTTATTTGTATATCATTTGAATTCAAAACATGGCTTTGGAAGGAGGGGGTATTGTCACAGACGCTAAGTTATTTTATTGGGGATATTAACAATATCAAAACATGTTTGAGGTGAGGCAAACCGAAGAACTTCCTCAAATGAGAGTCAGATCAGTGAGCCCCAATTAGCCTCCATTGCCTCATCCAGTCGGGCAGGAAAAACACAACCGACAGCTTGGAGTGCCATCCTTAGAACATGTAGACATCCTTTGGCAGGTGTAACACTATACCACAAATAATAACAAAAGTAAATTGTCTTTTTTGCGCTGCAGCACCAATAAATGTGTTGACAAAGAGTCTAGATATAATAAAAAGTGTTTCTCTGTCGGTTGTATGTGGGATTCCCATCTGATACATGCAAATGCAACCCAGTCTCATGGCATTTCGTGTTCACCGACACGATTTTTAATCTATTGATTCGTGTTCACCAACACGATTTCCCCCTTTTTTTCGTGTTGCACAGCACGATTTTAAAAGCAATGTATTTCTATTGGTAGTCTCACAGCATTACGTGTTATAGGAAGACCGGAAGCTGTGACTACCAATAGAAATACATTGCTTTTAAAATCGTGCTGTGCAACACGAAAAAAAGGGGGAAATCGTGTTGGTGAACACGAATCAATAGATTAAAAATCGTGTTGGTGAACACGAAATGCCATGAGACTGGATTGGCAAAAGGCTAACATGCTTGATTTGATTGGTCCCCAGCTCACCATAACATGTATCATGGCAGCTGGAGCAATGTATCTCCACTGACTGTAATATGAAGCAAACTCCTTTGTCAGGATTTCTGAGTAGGATGCAAATATTTGAAGAGGATGCACCAAGCTGGTAGCTTTTTCTTCTGCTCTAAGACTCAGTCTAGTAAACAAATACCAAAAATGCTAAACACACACATTCAGAATGAGGGTTTAACAAATGTTCACAGAGTGGCCAAGGAATTATGAAAAACGAATTATTAGAAACTTTATTTCCATGTCTTAGATAAGGGTTTTCCTACTGACACACTCTTATACATACAGTTATATCTGATATGGATGTTATATAAACAACAAACAAGTGTGTTAATGACAACAGGCAGCTGTACTAATCTACCCGTTTACTTGAAGGCAAAAATACCCTGTGTGTTTTCATCTGAAAAATTCAAAGCCCCACCACTGATGTAATAAATAAAAAATACATAGTATAAAAATAAATGAATAGACTTTGATATTTCTGCATGCTGCAATTTTTTTTATATTTTCAACTATTATAATTTGTTATTATGATTTTTAGTTCTATTTATTGTCCATCTTACATTATGCTATTAATGTGTCATTCCATCCCTGTTTTTATTGACATTTTATGCTTATTTTTCACTTATTTTAAGCCCTTTGTGTGGCATTTCTACAGTATAATATGTATTCAAAATTGAGATGCAAATAGCGTTTTGCATTATTTCTGTTTATATAAGACATGAATTTGATCGACTACATAATGCATCCGCGCTCATTACTGTTTCCAGAATCTTTGTTTGTTGAATGTGACAGAAATGACCCTGGCAGTGATACACACATTTCTCAACAGAGGAACCTGTTCTTCTGCCTTTTCCCATGCCTCCAGTGTCAGATTTCAGCTCTGCTAGGATACTGCTGTGAGTAAATGACAATGTGGAAACAACTATCTGTGACTGTGTGTGATACATTTTAAATGACTTCTCAGTTTTTATGCCCTCGTTAAAAGCTGGTGAAAAGCTTTAAACCAATGGACCTTGAACCCATCAGGCCGCTGCAGGATGACGGCTGTGAGGGTCATCACCTGACCTTGACTGAAGAAGGAACTGATCTCTAATTTCCCTTTACTTTGTGCATGTTGAGTAACACAATGAATCACAAGATTAATAATTTATTTCGGGCAAGAAATTAAGAATCAAAAATCAAAAATAAAGACTGTAAAGAATATGTTGTTTATTGTACAAAGTACAAACCTCACCCTTCTTTATAATTTACTGTGAAAAGAGATGACAACAAGGTTAATTGGTAACCTGCATTATACACTTGACTCTCCCAGGGTAAAAGAAAGAAAGTAAAAATAGTAATTCTTTCAAAGTGATGTGACGTAAGAGGGTAGGGGGTGTATTCATTCAAGTGTGATTGATTTGATTGTCAAAACTGTTATGTGACTCCTGAGTACCTTTATGGTTTACATGTCAGAGCCATGACAGCAACAGAAAGGATTTCTCATAAACATTCAAAGAGAAATTGGAGATAAATGTTTCGCAACAAACAACTATTTTCATTCTCAATACAAATGTGTATCAAACTTTTAGCCAATGAAATGTCAGAAAAAAGGGACAAATGCCCATTATAACTCTGCAGCGTTTAAGATGCAAAACCCAATCTTATTTGGTTGACCTAAACACAACAGAGCAAAAGCACGTTTGCGAAGCTGGAAACAGCAAGAGTATGTTGCTTTTGCGTGTGAAATGACACTTCATTGTTAAAGAATAAAAAATGTAGGTCCTGGTTTCAAAATGAGATGTCCACCTTTCAAAATGTTTTAAATAAACTCTACATCACACAGCTGAAATACAGAAGTTTCTTTAATCCTCACTCATAACACTTTCTATATAAGAAATGTTTTGATTCCGTATGACGAACATTATACAATTTTTTAAAAACAGGTGAACATCTTTTCAAAATTAATCAGAAATATCCACTAGTGTCAACAACAGTTTTGTTCCTTGTTGCCTTGAGCAACATACTTTTTGGTCAATGATTTGCAGCAACAAACCCCCTGCAACTGCCAAAAGTCACCTATTTCCTTAAAACTGAGTGTGTTCACACTTAGCAGACACACTGGTTGCATTTAACCCACAACACAGACATATTGTACAACATTCAGCCTAACTTGGTATGTCCAACATTTTAACTTCCTCATGAAGGCCAGCACAACAATGGGAAATTAGCAGGGAGCAGATTACAAATGGTGATGAGTTTAGGAAGAAGGATCATTTACACATAAAGTCTATTGTATGTTAAGAGAGGTTCACTTGTCACCCTGATAAGGAAACTGTCGGTTATGACACATCTTCTGTCCTCATCTTATTCTGGTGTTTTCTCTGAGGAGTCATGAGATACGGATGGATATTTACCTCCTGGGAGGGTTTGTTTACTCGAGCATTGAAAACCTCCCAGAATGTCAATAGACTTCGACTTGATCAATACTCCAAATACAAGCGTAAACAAGGATATGGATAAACGGAGAGTTGATACAACATTATATTCTGTTTCTTTTTTGATAGTGTAGTTCTCCTTCATCCTGTCTTTTTCACAACATCTGTCATTCAAAGACTCTGCTATGACTGCATGATCAATATTGAGGTAAAAAGATTGAATCAACAGAAAATCTATCTGCAACTATTGTGATATAAAAAGCACTAAAGTAATTGTGGAAAGGAGTGAGGACCCCCCTACTTGTTTCATTTGATTGTAGGATAGATATCTTTGGCTTTTGGTCTGTTGGTTATTTTTTTTTTTTTTATAATAACACTGTGATGGGCATTGTCCTCTTTGTTCTTATATTTTATAGACCAATCAATAATAGAGAAAGTAATGGGAGGATAAATCCATTAATGCTGAAATATTAAACTGATTAGCTGATGACAGAAAATGTATCAGAAACTTGTCTTATAATCAATTATTAAAATAAGTCATTATTTAAAGCTAAATCAACAACAAATCTCACGTTAAAGCTTCACCATAACCTTTGTTTTTGAAGAAGTTCAAGTATAAAATATGAAGTATTTTAAATGTAAAAAAGAAGAATGAAAATCTAATTATTATTATTATTTTTTGAAAATACATGTTTATGAAATTCATTTATAATTTGGTAAATCCAATTATTACATCCTTTAAATAAAAGAAAAATATAGGCAGAAATCATTATGAAAAGTAATAGCCAAAAGTATTTGGTTAAGTACTAGGTAAATAAGATGTTAAGGTTATGGTTCAGTCTGAGGTAACGGGCGATTTCAACTCACCATACTCCGAGTCCGGATTTGTCTCCTGTTTTTTACCCATTCTCCACCTTAACCTCCACCTCTTTCTTCGTTAACTTTTAAAACACAACTTCCTTTGCTTAAAGTTATTGTAAAACCTTCTTAGAAAGCAGCTAAAATCACTTTTGAAAGGAGCTGCACCGAGTCTGAGCCGACTCAGTTACTACGTGAGGAAATCTTTTTCTTCCTAGTAACCAGGCAGTGACGGCGCGAGCGCACCTGCAGAGGGATGCGCACCTGAGCGTGCCACCACAGATCGTTTATAGAAATAAGGGCTCACTCTGCTCCTGTTATATAAACCTAAACGTTTACTGCATTAAGATTAAGTGCATTTAATCAAAACCTATTTCGCCCCCCTGGCCTTTACCTACAAAATGGCACCAACTAGGAACATACTCAAAAGGACCACAAAGAAACATGAATGACTGGAAAGACACCAATACAACTTCGAAAAACAGCAGCAAGGACCACAAAGAGATGTGTTACACCTGAAAAGAGACACAAAAAGAATACAACGGTGCCCGTTTGTCATGTTTCAATGTAGATGTGGCGAGGCATTTTGCATATATGTTTCCAAGGGCCTATTGTCTCATAATCGTTATACCATAGTCTAAGATTTAAATATCTAACAGTACAACTTTGAATTAAATTTAAAAAAAACAGTTTAAAATGCACAATATATTATTATGGGTGAATTTACCAAACAGCAGTGGTTGGAGAAATACTGAGGTCTTTCACTTACAAGTATTATTTTAGTACATTTGTATGTACCTTGTCTTGTATTCTTGTTCTGCATCCTTCTTTTTGCCTTACAACCGAATAATCATTATTCCGTATCTCTTTGTTCTGTACTGCACTGTATATGGATGGATGACAACAGAGCCTTTCTTATCCGTTAGCAGTCTCCAATTCAAAGAGACTCGTAGAACTGCCAGCAGAGTGAGACATCTTCCTTTTCATTTCTCTGACTGGGCCCTGTGGAGCTTTGCATAGTGGCTTGTAGCTAGCTGCCCCCTGCTGATAACACAATAACACCAACAGGAAATACTTTTTTTGGGCCACATCTCCCTATAAACTCTATAATATCCTAATATTGCATATACACACACAATGACATAGGATAAAAGGTATAGAAATTACAGGATACTATAGGATTACATGGAATATTGTAAACCAGTGAGAAACATATTTAAAAAGAAAATGACACATTCAATACAAGAGCCCGAAGATCAACTAATGAGCTAATTTATTAAAATAAACGTGATAAAGAAAACAATGCGTATAAAAATAAAGAAAATAAAGCTACGACAATCATCCAAAGTCAACATCCCTCAGGTCCTTGAGTCCAGTATGGGCTAAAGGGTTGGCCCATGACTGAACTGTGTTGAAAATGCAAAGTGATAAGAAGTGTTTTGTTGGCACAACAGAAGATGCATGACAGTTTGGGACTCGTAATGCACACATTGTCATGAGCTAATGAAATAGACATTAATATACAGTAGATATACTGTATGTAGAGAATCACAAATTGATGTGTTTTATACCCACACAGTTTAAACATATATAAAAAGGCCCATGTTCTCTACCATATACATGATCAACTCTAAGATGGCAAGTTTGGGAGGAAAATAAGGACATTTCAAGTAGAAAAACAGCACCATGCATCAAAAAAATGATATAACCCACTAGGTGTATTTACATTGCAAATATTCACATGTGAAGTGGGTGAGGTTAATCCAAAGGCCCCATGGGTAAGTGTTTTAAGAGTTTCCCAGCATGCTCATCCCACAGTCAGCTCCTGAATCTGGGCAAGCATCCAGTCGAGCCAGTCTGTTCTGCTCGATGGCGATGGCCTCGGCCGAGTGCTTGCATTTCTCTGATCCACACTGACAGGTGAAGTACTTGCTCTTAATGTCCCAAAATCGGTCTCCATAGTCGAATCTGATGAAACAGGGAAGAAAATATATATTTGTAAAGATGTTCATCGAGGTTACAGCCAGATGGAGTTTCAGACAGATGAGTTGTTAACAAATAAGGGTCCTTCATTTGTATACAATAGATAATGTAAGGGAGAGGATAAACAGGAGAGGGTAGAGAAGGTAACTAAGGAGGAAGATTAACAAATAAATAATTGGTCCCCGACTGCTCTACTGAGTTATTTTCACATTCTTAGATTTGTATAGTATACATGCATTTAATTTATCCGTGTCTGCTTTTATTTTTTTAAGTTAATGATTTTGAATAATAATTGACATTAAAATGATTTTAGAAATGATTTTCATAATCAATTAATGTGCAGATTTAAAAATGTCAGATGTAAGATTTCCAGTTAACTATTTCATAAAACAAAGAAAAGCACAACATTTACATAATTTAGAGCCGGAAACAAAACATTAATAAAATATAAAAACAAGGAGGGAAATAAAGAAATAAGCTCTGAGCAGGTGATCATAAACGTCTCAGCTTCTCACCCCAGCTCCTGTCCGCTGAGGATGTCTCTGGAGCTGAAGAAGGCGATGCGGGGAAACCTCAGGTCCTGGTGCAGCATGAACACACGCACCGGGATAAGGTTCGGGTCACACAGGTGGTTGATGAAGCGGCTGATGTTGCCATAGTACCGGGCATCAATGCAATACACCTCACCATCCTTTAGCAAAAACAAAGAAAACATGCATCGTTTTAGAATTCAATCCCTATTCAGTGCTCCAGTTTAATAAATGAAAATGTTACGCGATTTAAAAATGCTTTAGTATAAGATGAAATCCATCTAAATACGGAGACAGGCCACCAATGAATACAGCTGATGTTTTTTGCAGTATTTTACAAATAAATAGTTTCCGAAACAGAATTTTTATAAAATTTGACTCCACATGCAAACATCTTTTGCCAATTTTAGATAAACTAGTTTGATTGATTCTCTACATTAAGGAGGTGATTTATTAAAAAAAGTTGAAGTTATAAGTTCATCTAGTAGAAATATAAGGCTGAAACTATTTTTCCCATAAAAAATGTTAGCTGACAGACTGCAGTAAGCTAAAACCTAGGAGGTTTTTACCCAGCTCAGCAGCAGATGTACTGTTTTTTTCTCCATGAGTTAAGTTCTGGCTAATTATTCACTTTAATAGTTATGTATTATTGGTTATACAGGAAATTAAGAAAATGTTCCTTGTCATGTTTTCCCCTCCAGTCATCTCTGTTTTGATGAAAAACAAAAGCATTTTCTCTTGAAAGGTTCACCTTGTTGTCCAGGTCAAACAGGTAGGAGTCGTCTTCTCTAACATCGGCCTCTGCGTCGGAGATGAGCTCCCCTACATATCTGAGTGGAGGGAGGTAGAAAAGCTTATTTTCCAACCTGTAGCTTTTCACATACTGTAAAGCAACCTGTTGTGTGTAAAACAATCCTCTCTTACTCGCAGATGAAGCTTCCCTGGGGAATATCCTGCAGAGCTCGAACTCCCCAGCCCATTTTCTCAGTCCTGTAGAGCTGAAGACGAACTCTGAGGGGAAACAGGAGGGGGGGTTCAGACTCAGAGTGAGCACTGCGGTTATTTGTCATGCAGGGGCCAATGAATACATGTTTTGCAACAATTTGGTGCAGCCATATCCAGCTCTTTCCTTCCAGACAGTCACTTCACAATGTCATTTTTTTGTTGGAAGGTCGTCAGTGACCTTTGTTGCTGTTAAAACTAGTTAAAAAACCTGAGTGGTTGATAAACATTACGTTGGACGAGTTTAATTCTTACTTGATGCCTGCCTGTACCACTCTGTTCTTGCATGTTCGGTAACAGGAACACGCCATGTTGCATTCAAATATTAGTGGAGGCTCAATTTTGTTGAATTCCTGGAGTAGTCGCTGGTCCTAAAAAAAACAAATAATGCAATAAATTGAGATTAGTATCACTCCTTTAGTTTCCTCTGTAAATAATGAATCCTTTTCATTGATGCATGGATCTCACTGACTGAATGAAAGCTAATTTCTTCTCATAATTGCAGAATGTGCCACATTTTCAGGTCAAGGCTTTAAAAAAAAATATGTCCAGTTTTTTTTTACCATAATACATAATTAATTTTGTCTTAAAACAAAATGTATTTTTACCTTGTCGTACCAGCAGCGGATACTCAGTTGTCCACAGAGGCAGTTACTAGACGAGCAGTCATCCGTGCAGCTACAGTGCTAAAGACAAGACCATTAACATGTATGAGATGCATTTTTCATTGCAAATCACAATATTATTTGTTAGTTAAAGAAAGAAAATTATGAATTTTAATGAGAGCGTGAAATAATATTTCACCTGCAGGTGTGTAATATTGCGGTCTATGTTCATTGCCGAAGTTTCACAGTTTTCTGAAACATATTTGTAGTCTGACGGACAGCCCTCGTCGTCCACTGCGTTCACACAGGGAATCGGGACGTTCTCATAGCCCTGTGCAACGTCACTGAAAAATAAACATGGAGTCAAATCATAAAGAATAACAGGAAACAATGTTGTAATAAAGAAAAAGTTTCTTTTTTTAAAGACATGGCTCAACAAAATAACACCAACCTGCAGATGATTTTCTCAGTCCGAAGCATACGATTGGTTATTCCCCTTCTTAGCTTCCTGTTGATCTGGAGGGCGACCCACACCGGCGTGTCGGGCCGAGCGAGGCTGAGAGGCGTGTCTCCTTCCCTATTCACGACGTCAATGTCTGCACCTCTTGACAGGAACAACCTGCAGAAGAAACAGTTGGAAAATGGAATGGGTGCTTTTGGCTCCAGAAAAAGCAGAGAATTCATATGACTTCAATAAATAGGCTTAAGTTTATGATGACATCGACTCACGTAACACATTCCAGGAAGCCCTCTCTGGCGGCGATGTGAAGCGGCGTATCTCCGTGCAAGTTAACTGAGGCGAGGGAGCAGCCAGAGTTCATGACCAACTCTGCTATATCCACATTCCCTGCATACGCTGCCCAGTGGAGGCACACGTTCAGCTCCTGTTGGGAGGGAAGAGACAGATTAAAGAAGTAACCTTTAACATTTTCATGCAACTTACATATAAAAGAAAACATAACATATCGGGTATGTCATTCGTCTGCAGATGCTCCTGTTCAGAGCCCAGGGAGATTCCTACTAAGGCTTGTCTTTAATCAAAGCCAATTTCCACAAATGCCATTTGCTACTGAAGCAGTTGTACCACCTCCTGGTCAGTGAAGAGGAGTCAGCAGGCAGAACAATCATTACATTGTCAT
This sequence comes from Notothenia rossii, assembly GCF_949606895.1. NCBI lineage: Eukaryota > Metazoa > Chordata > Actinopteri > Perciformes > Nototheniidae > Notothenia > Notothenia rossii. Next base: position 17,338,467 of record NC_136908.1, read on the forward strand.
GAGAAAGTCAATAACATTGTTATTTTTATAAAAAAATTAATAGTAGTAAGCCGCAACGGCGACAGGTTCTTGAGCATAAAGACATAGAAGATATCAGACAGATAGACAAATACACGACATGCACAAATGTGATCTATCCCCCCCCACAAAAAAAACCACACTTGCTGATTTGCAAATATAAAAACAGGCATACTCAAAGGAGCAGCTACAAACTAAGCAAAAAGGCATGTTACATGCAACACCATCTCCAAACCTCAATGAACTTGAAGGAACTTACTTTATCACTAATGGTGACATCAGCGCCTCTGTTCAGCAGCACTTTAATCACATCTACGTGTTTGTGCTCTGCAGACCAGATGATGGGCGTCCAGCCCCCGGTGTCCTGAGATCAAAACACCAGGAAGAATCAGAATCAACCGAACCAGTAAAACAGACATGATGGTCAAACTGACATTAGTTATAGACAAGAAGCGATCTGTTGGGCCTTTAATACATGTGGGTGCTTCCTTTACCTGTGCGTTAACATCAGCCTGCCCTGTTTCCAGCAGCATGCTGACAATCTCCAGGTTTCCCAGTTTGGCCGCGTGGTGGAGGCCAGTGTATCCATCCTCCTCCTGAAGACATCCACAAACACTGAACTCCATATCAACCAAACCCCTGAAACTTCAAATTTATCTTTTCCATTGCAGGCACTAACAGACACTCACAACATGATAGACGCAGGCTCCGTTCTGGACCAGATAGTGAGCCACCTCAATGTGGTTGTTGATGACCGCCTCAAGCAGAGGGGTCCTACGGTCCTTGTCCTGGGCATCCACTTGAGCTCCGGCCTGTTAGTACACATTCAAATATAACTATTCATCTTTGGTAAAGGACCAGGAAGGATTCGTTAAATACGCAGAATAATGAGCTCTGTGTTTTGAGATATGCTTTCAATAATACAAACAGTATACACGCCTGAGCAATAGAGCAAGCATAGCCAAACATTCCTGTAATACAATGTGTATCTAAAGTAATAATATCTGACTGTTTCATCTGTTATATACGAATAGACATTTTTATTTTTCTCACCGATGCAGGTTTTCTCATATTAACTCTGGACATCAGCTGCAGTTGTAATTAGCCATTTTTACACACTTTCTCAAAATAGAAACTTTTCCTTCACAACAGATTACAGGAATGTATTTTCATGTGTAAAGCATCACCAAAAAAAAACAACGACAGATGCAAACAAAGTGTTCACCTGTAGGAGAATGTAGCAGACTTCCAGCAGGCCTCTCTGAGCTGCAGCATGGAGAGCAGAGCGCCTGTTCTGGGATTCAGGCTGGTATGTTGGATCTATGCCCTCCACTGTGAAACACACACAATGCACAGTTTTAATACACAAATATTGTACAAATATATCATGATTTCAACATTTTCAAGCCCACTCACTCAGCATGAGCAGGACTCTCTGCACTTCCCCCTGCTTGGCAGCCGGGTAGAGCTGGCGGGGGTGGAACCTCAGTTTCTTCCTCCTGGCAGATCATAAAAACAACAACCACCAACTTAATGTCAACTGGTCTGATGTGCAGTTGTCCACAGAACGCTCCTTTGAAAGAGTCAAAGCAAACCTAAACATGATTAAGAAAATACAATCAAATCTAAACTCCAACCTCTCAGTGTCCTGTGTGAGGATGGCCTTCTGCAGCGCCGCCCTGCTGGGCCCAGGTGGAAGTGCACTGGGGCTGATGGGTTTCCCATTTGGCATACAGAGGGAGGGTCCCACGCTGTCCACCCCCTCCTCAGCCGGGGGGAGGGTGGCCTCAGTGGCTGCAGAGGCTACAGGCTGCGGAGGCTGCTGCTCTACTGCCAGTGTCACCAAACCATGGCTATGTATGCGTGCACTGAAAGAGGCGAATAAGGAGCGCAAAGGAAAGAACATTTAACTTTTACAGTTTAATGGAACCGATCGATTTCTCCCAGGTCATCCAAATTTACCTGACAGGTCTCTCTGGCATCTTCCCATCCTTCATCCCTCCTGTTGAGGCTGTGAGTGAGGGTGCGGTGGGGGCGGAGGGCGGCAGTGACGGGGTGGTGGTGGAGGAAGCAGACATGGTGACGACGGTGGTTGCCGAGGATGTGGCCGAGCTGAAGGATGGGATGGTGACCTCCTGGGCCTCAGAGGCATCTTCCCCGCAGTGAGGACAGAAAAGCATGCCGCCGCCACCGCCGCCGTTTGATCTGCTGCGCCCACCGCCCAGCACCGTCACACAACCACGGTGGAAACGGTGAGCGATGCGCTGGTCTGGGCAGCACTCTAGAAACGTGCCCTGAAAGAGAAAAAAGGTAGGAATCAAGAAGGAGAAAACCCTCATTTAAGCCATAAGTTATTGCTTGTAAATCCCTACGGTAGATGGGTTGAACTCTGTTGTGGATATAATAAACTCGTCAATACTGTAAAGATGTACAATGAGAGTAACCAATAATAAACTGGTGAAAGCACGCAGCGTTGTCTTGTTGGTTATTTAGTTGAAGCTTCAAATGGTACAGGTCTCACAGAGTATAGGATAGTCTGCAAGAGTGTGCGCAATAGTCACAGAATAGCAAAGCTTATATACAAGATAGGGCGGGCAGACAGTTTTATGTGTAGCTGTCGAAAGTATAACGGTTATCAGCATATGGAAGTTCAAACTTAGTGTGAAGAGGAGTATCAGCATAGTCTGCCAAATCAGCCCTGTGGCCTTGAAGCGCTTGAGATTAATGACCCTCTTTAGAGTATGCAGAGAAAACAGCACATATGAAGAAATGGTACAGTAGTGTTAGACAATGCTTTTATAAGCATTTGGTTTTATCATATAAGGTAACATAAGAAATTTCCACTACAACTCTTTACCGCGAGGCAGAAGTATCCACACCCAGGGCAGCAGTGGTGTTTGACCATGTGTGATCGGTGGATCTCACAAAGCATCATGAGGGGCACCCGACTGGACGGACGCATGGTCTCCCCTTTCATAGTCCGACTGGTACAAGCCCTCAGCTGAAAGACAAGATACAGTTTGTGATGTGAGCTTTGTAAACTACAACAGACCAGCAGAGATGTCATGCTGCTCTCGAAATCTAAAAAACACAAACCTCTCCATTGATGCTCTCAGTAGCCATACACTGTCTGCTGATGCGGTGGCTGCTGCTGTCCGCCCGGGGAGCCTCCATCCTGCAGCTGCAGAGAGGAAGCTCCTCCAGCCGCTCCGTGTCTCCTGCATCACTTCCTTCTGCAAAGGGAACAGAAAGATTGAAACGTTTATGATGTTTGTCACCAAGAGAGAATGGGCACCAAAAGGTTGGGAGATTGTTTGTTTTTGACTTTTTTCAGATTTACAAAAGGGGCATGTATGTATCATTAATTCACCGTGATGAGGAGAAAGAGTCAGACTGTCGGCAGCGGAGATGTCCAGAGCGCCCAGAGGAACCTCCGTGTACTCAGTGGCCCTTCCTGCTGTAAATCGGATAACAAAGTATAAACATTGGTCATGAGAGAGAGATGTGCAGAACTTTTGAACTGCACTCCGAGACATATTCAGCGCATTGGAGATCTTTCTGTATCCTTCCCCTGACTGGTACATTGGCAAAGCAATGGCTATAGTTTCCAGACAGAGGAGGAATCAAAGCTTAAAATCACTTCTTTCTCTTTGATCATACACATGTGATCCTCATTCAGCTTATGATCTCACCTTAACTGACCTCACCACTGAGGATGTAGTTGGATCAGAGTAAAGGGGGCTGAAAGCTTGCTTTATAAATGATATGTATATTTAACCCACTGAGTAAAGTCACTCACCTCCCACTGTCTCAACCACGTCAGCCGAGATTCTCTCTTTTTCCTGGTCTGATTGCTGCCACGAAGACTCCTCGCTCTCATTTCTACTCTTGACAGTTCTCTTTGTTTCAGACTCTGAACCCTGCAAGGGGAGATATATTGTCTGAATGTGAAAATGTGACATCTGTGAAGGGTGGAGAGACATAAACTGGTGATTTTAAAACACCAAACAGAAGGGGGCATGGAGATGCAGGATTGAGGGGTCCTTTTTTAACACAAGCAACACGACAGCGCACATTTTGATGATCATGTTTGCATGGACGCACACACATATTTCTGCCACTGTTTTCCCACCTTTTGATATAGTTAAATTAAAAAAATTTTATAATTATATAATTATAAATCTTCATGTTATAATTTATATAATATCTATTACTCGAAAAGAATGTAATTATCAAGCTAGTGAAACAAGTAAAAGCACTCACATGATCTGACATGTTTACAGACCCCTCTATGTCTTTACTTAGTCTTGCTTCCGCCCCACCATCTTCAAACTATTGATGACATTTGACAATAGTAAAATAAACAATTATTCCTTCAGTTGGTTAAAAAAACAAAACATCCATCACATACTAATGCTAATATTTGCATCACTGTAAGAGAACCATATGTAGATCTAAGCGTCAAACCTTTTCTGAATCTTGCATGGACGGACTGGAAATAGGAATTTTCTCGGCAACTTCCTGCTTTAATTTCCCAACACTGCTGTTGCTCTTCTCTGGTGCAGTTTTGGTAACAGTCTCCACTTTTTTATGAAATAACGTTTCTTCCTAAGTTTTGAAAGAGAAAAAAACATTACATTCAATCAAATTGCATGTAATCTGATGAATAAAGGTGAGTTATGTGCGGGCAAAGACATGATTTTACCACAGCATTTTCTGGAATGTTTTCGGATTTCTCTGGCATATCTTCAGATAAATGACCAAGTTTTCTCCTTTTTGCAACTATTGAAAAATTAAAACCACAACAGAGTGAGCGTTCACTTATACAAGGGACTCATAGAAACGTTATTATTTTCCAGAAGAAAACCTTAGTTAGCGTGAGTATGCGAAAGCCACTAACCCTGTTCAATTTCAAAGGATCCTGAAGGCATCACAGGCGCTTCAGTGTGGCTCATCTGTGAAATAAAAACCGTCAGTACCGTCAATTGAGCAAATACTAGACAATGTGTGTTTTGTTGGAGGCTGAATTATAATCACATTTTACATTTTTAAATGTTTACTCAGGTCAAGGAAAAAGGGGCCAAATCAATATTCAAGACAGAGGTCCACATTCTCGTTTACATTTGAATAGAATAGCCCTGCTTTGTAGACTCACCTGCCCGGTTGCAGGCCTGTTCATGGTCTTTCGAGCCCGATGAATCTTGGTTGGGGGAGGGGAGACAGAAGGAGATGAGGAAGCTGTGGCAAAAGAGGAAGAAGAGGAAGAAGAGGAGGACGGGGAAGGAGAAGGTGCCAGGACGAATTTACTACTGCCGGGTCCAGAGACACTCATCTTAGCTCGGCCAGGGGACACCACTGAAGACGTCGAAGGAGAGGGGGACAACGATGAAATGGACTTTGCTGCGTGTCCTTGAAGAGAGAGGTAAAGACATTACTGTAAATTTATTGGTATCTTTTTGAAGCCCTTCAATAATTTGTAACACATTCAATCTGACTCAAGCAAATGTATTATTCTAAAAGGGTTCAAGAAACTTAAAAAACAAATCGCTAACTGCTGAGTTTATGCTTCATGTCAAATTAGGTCATTGCTTCTACTGATTGCAAAGCCTAACCTGCTGCTGCTTTGCTAGGGGAGGACGCAGGTGACCACTTCTCTCCCTCCTCTCCAGCTTTGGAAGAGTCCTTTCCAGGTTGCAGAGATGATAACATTGATGCAATACCACCCATGGGCTCTGTCTTCTTGGGGACAGCAGCTGTGGTGGATGCTGCATTATCTGGAAAAGTAGTAAAAATACAAAAATCAGATAATAATTCAGCCTATTTGAGTACCTCAAAAGCACAGATTAAACTATTAAATTATATCTCCCTCTATACATACCTTCCTTTACTTGACTTGGACCAGGTAAGGACTCTTCTGGTGTTTCTGAGTCATTTCCTTCAGGAGGCTCCTGGCAAAGAACCAAGAAAAAAAGAATGTAAGAAAACATCAATCTGTTATTTAGAAAATATCCATTTATTCACTGCTAAAGTAAATCTAAAGTACTAATATAATGGCAGTTCTTTGTAGTTTTACCAGGTAAAAAACAAATCTTCCAACTGTTGGATGCCTTGGCTTGTAATTAATGCAATATTTTATCAAATGGAGAATGGATAACTTGTGTGTAATAAGGAGGATAAGTGTTGTTTGTGATCGTTATTGTGGTCATTATAATGTAAATAATTAGTCAATCTTTTCTACACCTATATTCACATAATTATATATACAATAGTCCTGTCTGTTCTTTACCTTTATTTGTCTGTCTTTGTTGTCCTTGTTCCTAGCTGTCCTTGTATGATTACAAATAATGTTACTTGACCTAAGTGTGATTCTGATTGTCCTGCTTGCTTTATAAATCTGTCAACCAATGACTGATGGTGTCTGTTGTTACGTCAAATGCCGCCATCAGTCAATCAACCCATTCATGCATTTCTACACATTTCAAAGCATCAGTAGTCCGTCAAATAAAACGGAAAGCAGTGAGATTCTGCACACTTACTTTATAAAATCCTCCCTCGAAATCCAAATATGTAAACATGACAATGTGTCTTGTGCGTAGACTGTGGGTCTTAACATTAGCTTTGAAAACTGAACATACATCATACAAAAAGCAAGATACTATACAGAAACCGTAAAACATAACAGGACTAACGCAAAATTATGAAAATGCAAGGAATAGAGACAGAGGAACCGACGAGATAACCAAAACATTAACAACATAAGAGCAATTTAACACAAAACATGTTACAGGCTAACGAAGCTAGCACTGTAGCACAGCTTTCAACAAAGAGCTCCTATACATCGACAAGGAAAGACATTTTGCATCATGACAGATTGCTACTCTGGTGGCTTGCTTTTGCCATGTATGCTAATGTGTTTACAAGTTGTGAAACAAATGTTAGTGTCGTTAGCATGCAGTTTTCAGTTGCAGAAAGGCTTCGCTACCTTCGTTGTTGTCTCAGATGCCGACATGTTTCGCGATGCAGCGCATACACGTAAAAGGACGTAGCGCGTCACCGCCCAGAGCCACGCCCCCTGGTCGCTGATTTTTCAAACAACTGATCTGAAGTCAGTGAGCGTTCTCTGATGAAGCCTACTGCAAGGAGAAGGCGTTCCACTGAATCCGATTCCAGGTGAGTTTACTAACCAGAGATCAGCGGTTTCAAGAGGCGCTTCCTCCAAAAAAAAAAAAAAAAGGCCAAAAAGTAAACAGAAATCGAGTTAGTAATGTTAGCTAGTGGCGACAGGGATGAGGAAAAACAGCGTAACAACATCTGAATCAACTGTGTCCCTATTTATACAAGTGCAGATTTGTTTTTAAGAAAGCCCAGGAGACATTTAACAAAAGGAAAAAGGCGAGGTGAGTAAGGACAACGTTTATAGATAACTGTGGAGCGTCTGTTTGTTCCTGTGTTTAGTTATTACCAGATGCAAGCAAGCTAGCTTAATGCTAATGCTAGCTAACGTTGAGGCCAGCAGAAAAGGATGAGAACAATCATGTGGTGATGGATTTCAGCCTCTAACGGAGGGCAGCCTCATTGTATCATACTCCCCAGTATTCCTCTAACACATGCAATGCTGATCTTTGTCTCAAGCCCACTTCTCTTAGCTTTATCACGTTAAAGCTGTCGATTTACCATTAACATGAGGATGAAGTGACGAGAGTAGATGCCATACTACAACTTAGGCTACCAAATTGAAACTTTACTTGGTATTACAGCATTACAAGCGACACAATCATCCCTATTGTTACTTTGGTTAATGTTCAACCTGAGGTAAATGACCAATAACTATTAAATACTATGTTGATTATATTTCATACAGGTCATGTGATGTCATTCACAAATAGCAGTACGTTAACATGATTTGAAAGACCATGTAAAGTGGTAATAAAAAAAACGGTATATATTTGTCTATGTTTGTTGTTGAGTAATTACTTAGTTTAGTTTGACTTTTGTCAAATATAATCAACAAGTTGAGTTATCTTTGTAAACCAACAATCATTTCGTACTTCATAATTTAGATGACCAAATATGTATATATGCTGACAGTTATTTTACTCTGTGTGAATGTGTGCTGTCCTGTTTTTCACGCTTACCCTGTTGCCGCTTGTACAACTGAATTTCCCCACGGGATTAATAAAGGTCCTTCTTATCTTATCTTTTCTTATGTATCAGTTTACTTACATGAATGCTTCCCCAATTCTCGCCAGACAAGATGGAGATGCTGTGTTTCCGGTTACCTGGCCACGGGGACACGACCCTAAAGCACCTGAACACACTGAGGGGCCGCCAGCAATTCTGTGACATCACTATTGTGGCCAGCGACAACCAGACCTTCAGGGGCCATAAAGTTGTCCTGGCTGCCTGCTCGCCTTTCCTGAGGGACCAGTTCCTCCTCAACCCGGCCCCAAAGCTCCAGGTAGGCAAATGTCAACACTTACAATGTCCCACTGACAAACTCTGTCGTTGTGTCTCTCCTCAACGCGATTATTTACGTTATTTGTTTCAAATGTTTACCCAGGTGTCGATGCTGTACAGCTCCACAGTGGTGTGTGGTCTGCTTCAGTCTTGTTACACTGGCCTCCTGCAGTTTAACCCAGAAGAGATTGTCAACTACCTGACTGCTGCCAGTTACCTACAGATGGAGCATATTGTGGAGCGCTGCCGTGGGGCCCTGAAGAAGTATGTGCAGCTAAAAAACCCCGGTCTAGCAAAGGTCAGTCATCCAGAATAAGTTGATACACAAGTAGATACATGTCATACAGTTGTGGAAAAGGCTTTCTGTGTCTTTTACTTTTCCTGTTGTTCATTGTAAAAATTGTGAGAAACTTAACTGTTTTGTCCCCCAATTTTATCCTAATCATATGTTATGTCTGAGTTCTTGTGTGTTGCAATGATTTTCAGTTCTACACATTATAGGCATTTTCATAGCTAATTCAGTTTTGTTAGTTTTTAGCAATGGCATAATCTGTGTTTTTCTGTTCCTCTAGATGACTTCAGAGAAGAGCCAGGCTCAACCTTTAATTCTCAGCGGAAGCGTTCATTCTGTTGCATCCCCTCCCACCAGCCAACCCTCCCCTTTGCATCTACACAGTCCTGTAGTGCACTCAGTGGAGGAGAACAGCAGTCAACACTACCATGGCAGTCCCACTTTGGACGAGCCATGCATTAAGGTTTGTGTGTGAAAGAAAACCTAATTGCGATTGTGTTGAGTGTTAATGAATATATCTGAATTTTGGACTGTAGGTTAGACAGAGCAAGCAATTTTAAACATGTCTGGGGAATTTTGAGTGGTGTATTTCACTTTTTCTTTACAGCGCTACCTTTCCTTATTCCGTCTTAATTTGTTGTTACAGGTTGGCGCATCAGATGAGGAGGAAAAAGTTCGACAGGAGGACTATGATGTGTTCGGAGTGTACATCTCAGAAGAAGATCAGATGATCAGAGACCGGGAGGAGGAGAGAGGAGCTCCCTCTGAAGGAACACAGGATGCTTATTACCCAGAGACTGACGGTGTGGTGATTGGAGAAAGCGGTGAATATGAGCTAAATCCAACAGAAGATAATCTCAGTACTGAGGGACTTTCAGCTGAGGGGCTCCGCGCTTTCAGACGCAGGCTTTCTGACCCTAAAACTGGGCGGGGCAGAGGGAGAGGCAGGGGTTTTAGGAAAAGAAGGTGGGTGTCAACACAGGAGAAAAGACTTCCAAACAACCAGGATTTGTGGTACTTAGCAACTGCAGGAATGGGAGGTATTATGAACATGGACTACAACCAAGAAGGGCCAAAGACAGGAAACCTCCTCTCCGTTGAACTCCCACAGTTAGACTACAGTATGGGTGACGCTAAGGGGGAAAGGGTCTCACCAATGGGAGGCAGCAGTTTGACCCAGTGCGCCCTGGAGGAGTCTAGTTGTGGTGCTGGTGAGGGAAGTTCAGGGCTGACGACTGTCGGGACAAACGAGGGAGGGGATGAGTCTGTCGCGGTGGTGGGATCCACCTCCAGCGTGTCTGGGCCTGTGATCTGTGAGCACTGTGGCATCACATTCCCCTCCGCCCAATCCCTAGCCTTCCATTCCCGCTCCACCCACCTGCTTTACACCTGCCCCTGCTGCGGCAAACACTTCCACCACTCTGCCAACCTTACCCGGCACATGGCTGTGCATCGAGGCGGCGGCAAAACTCACCAGTGCCCCCTGTGCTATAAGACTTTCACCCAAAAATCCACACTGATAGACCACATGAACCTCCACAGCGGCGAGCGGCCACACCGCTGTGCGTACTGCCACGCCCGCTTTGCTCACAAGCCTGCCTTAAGACGCCACCTGAAGGAACAACACGGAAAAACCACAGGGCAGAACTCTCTACATGAGCAAGAGGAGAGGGAGAGAGCTGCGACAATACGAGAGGAAGAGCAAGAGTGCCTGGTTACTGAACAAATGTCATTAAAGATGTAAAATAAGTTTCTAGACATCTAAAGCTACTCTGTTGCCTACTGCAGTTACATTTTGCAGAGCAAAGTCCAGTCGGGAGGTCAGTCTGTTGGGGCATGGCGCCATGCAGATCTTAAAATAATGGTACTTGTGGGTTACCTTTCGCCACTTTTTTTTCCTCTATAAATCAGTGGTTCTCAAATGGGGCTACGCGGACCCCTAAGGGTACGTTGGAGTACTGCAGGGGGTACGTGAGATTTATTTTATGTTAATGGGGAAAAAAATAGATAAATATACCAATTTTAGGAAAAGTAACAAAGTTTGAGCAGTGTGAGTTTTATATTTATATAATATAATATATATTTATTTATACAGAGTTACACATATTTAAAAACACAAAGTGTAATAACTGCAGTGGCCTCCCTGTCAGAATTGCAAAGGTCCTTAGTGAAGCTCAAGCCCATTTTTCTCACAAAATTGTAAGTACAACTTATTAAAAAGATCAGTTCAATGCAACTAATGTCATCTTAGTGTTATTGCATGATGTCGAAATTGGTTGGCCATACATTTAGTGATGGATTGTAAACATTTGAAATGTAGCATTTTAGTGTTTCTCAGTTACAATGTTGTTTTAATTAATCAGACACTGATGGTGCAAGGCTGTACTGTACCTCTTTAAATAGGCTTTTTTCCCCTAACAAATTGTTTTTGCGCTGATCAGGGGGTACTTGGCTGACATTTTTTTCAAAGGGGGTACATTATTGAAAAAAGTTTGAGAATCACTGCTCTAAATAACCCTAACCCCTAGGATTAATGTTTGTTATTTTGATAAATGAAAAAGTGAATGTGGAGGAGCCAGTTACCCGTTATTAAAAGTGGCAACATTTAACCCACAAGTACCAAAGGAACAGTTAACCCCAAAATAAAAAAAATCACATTTTTCCTTTCCCCTGCAGTGCCATTTATCAATCTACAATATTTTGCCATAGAGATGTCTTCTTTCTCTCATAAATGATGGAACAGGATGGCTGTCATGTTCCAATATCCTCCTGTTTGTGGTGCTCCAAGCCAAAAAAATAAGTTTTATTCTCAACAGCAACTTCTCATCTCAGAAATCTTGACTCCAGATAATTTACAGACATTGTTGTGAGCAGTTTTATGAAAGCACTGTCTTCTTTTACCAAACAAATTAGGGGTGAACTGCCCTTTCTTAAGCAAGAGCTGGAAACTGACTGTGATGCCCTTATGAAATGTCACTGTGAAAATTAAAACAAACATGTTTAAATATTTTCTACCACAGTTCAAAGATATGATGTAAACCAGTGTGAATAAAAATGTTGGAAAGATTCCTCCTAATTACATCTAAAAATCATTCAATTGCACCACATTAGTCCATCAACCCAGATATGATGCTGGCAGAGGGACACCTGCCTTGTTCTTCTATACATTTTTATATACCTGTTGGGGTGTTGTGTAAAAACATTCAGAATATACCTTTTTAAAATTGGGATTTTTAAATAAACAGTTGCTCATGCATTTCCCTAACTCCCTGCCCTTTCCGATGTTGAAATGTTGGTTTCAGATTTTCAATACTTCCGTTATTACGCATAACCATCTCACATTTGGTCTTTGTTGCCCACTGACAGAGTTTTGTTGATACAAGGCTCATTGAAATGTTTTTATTGAGATCCAAACAGAGTTTGGTTTTTAGTTTCATGAACCACAAAGCATTACATACCAACCATGAAAAATGCTCCAATCAAAGAGACAACAGATTATTTTGTATTTATGCTGCAACACAGAAACTAGCGGTTGTCATTAAAATAACATCAAAAGTAAAAATAAAAAAAATTCATCACAGGAAATCTTCACTATACACGACTTGATTCCTCTTGTCCCTGTAGGAGCCTTTAGTGCTGTTCTGCACAGCTGTGAAAGAAAAAAAGACATTGTTGAAGGTTAACCCAAGGCTGTGCAGAACAAATAAATAAACTATAAGAGTGCTGTGTTTACCCAGTGAAGCCCAGACAGATTTGCCTGTGGCAGCGTCCAGCATAGGCTGCTTCCTGGCGATGCTCACTTTGACGTGAACATCTCCCACTGTGGCTCCATTCAACTGTGAGATAAATACAGCGAGGTGAGTTTAGAGTGGCCGCCTGCTTTGTATACAGTCTACATGAGCAGGGCATCCCTACAACTAGGGATGACGTCATCACACTTTCTCATGCCTGGTTTTGCAACCTTCAGTATCCGCCTTCTTCAACAGTATACTACATTTGCATGGATGCTCTTTGCTTAACTTAGCCATCTCAAAAATATCATGCTTAAACTGCAAAACACATACTCTTCTGCCCTTATACTGTACAAGACACACATGGCCCACAACATTGTTATAGAAAACTGCTGCTTCATTTTATTAAAACATTTTTAAAGATAGAACACCAACCTCAGCTACGGCCTGGTCTGCAGACTCCATTTTCTCAAAAGTGATAAATGCACAACTGGAAAGAGGAAGAGAAGAAAAAAAATCACTACTGGTTGTTGAAAAAAACTTTTACAAGATAAGTTATACAGTATAGTGCATTATGGTTGTGCAGGTTCAATTCAAAATGTGTTCTTAATTCAGTACATACGTATTTTTTATTTCCTGATCTACTCAATGTATAATATTATGGCATGAAAGCAGAATAAAGGGTGTAAGATAATGGAGTTTTTATACTTAAAAGATAAATAAATATCAACTGATGAAATTATGGAAACACATGTCAAACATAGGATGAAAGATAACATGTATTCATGTATAACTTGCACGAATAAACTTTTCATTGAAAGTTTTTGTTCTTTTCAATTCTCTAAGACAATTCTAGAAAACAATAAGTTATGCAAAAAATGTAAATGTATTAAATCCATGGTATTTTGTGTATTTTTAACACAACCTCACAATAATGCTTAACACAACTTCGCCTTGATTGTGTAGGGTAACTCCATCATAAGTAAAAAATCTAAGTCCATTAGTAGAAAAAAACATTTAAAGAAATCTAATTTTCGATACAGAATCTTAGAGATAAGAACCTACCTCTTACCACTACATTATGTGAAAAGGGACAGCAACACATCCATGACATTAGGTAGGGATGAAACCACTGTGCACACAGAGTTCTTTAATGGTTACATACTTGCGTGGGTTGTCCATGGAGAGGTCAATGATGGTTCCATGTGGAGAGAAGGAAGAGCGCAGGCTGTCCTCTCCGAGCCCAGAGCCATAAACATACACCGTGTTCCCCTTTCGTACCCCTCTCCGCTCTGGGTATGAATCTGAACCTGAGAATTAAAACGTGGGAGAGGAGTTAACACTAGAGTTGGATAGTAATAATTGAAAAGATATCTGCGCTCTCTGTGGATGGTTTATTTTTGGCTTGGTTACTCACGTCTGAACGGTGCATCTCTTTCTCTGTCCCGTTCCCTGTCATTGTCTCGATCCCTTTCTCTGCTTCTGTCCCTTTCTCTTTCTCTGTCCCGCTCCCTTTCCCTGTCCCGGCCTCTGTCCCTCTCCCTCTCCCGGTCTTTGTCCCTCTCTCTTTCTCTGTCCCGCTCTCTATCCAGCTCTCGTTCCCGGTCCCGGTCTCGCTCTCGGTCTACGTCCCTTTCCATTTCACGGCTGGGCGGCACGCTGCCTCCTTCCTCCTCCTCCCGGAATCTGTCTCTTGAGCTGACAAAGCTGCAAGGGGCACACAGGGAAATGATGTTAAACCCATAGAAGTTCACTTTCAGTGTATTAAAACAGGTTGTTTTGCTTTTTCATTGTTGTTTTTGAGACATTACCTCTCATACAGTGGCCTCCTGGATCTTTTCCCAGCCTATGAGAAGAACAAATATGATAACATCAGAATAAGCTGTATTTATTTCCCCCAAAACGCTTTATTCCTTTTTAGACCTTATAATGTGCAAATGTGTAAAGGTATGTTCATTATATGGCATATGGGTTTCTTTTAACTCTACTACAAGAGTCACCTATGTTTGAAATTGTACATAAGGTATTTCACTTTGAGGAGAAAAAAATAACTTGAATAGTATTCTAAATTTCAGGTTGTGATGCTACTTGAGAAAGAAACCTACAAACATAAAATACAAGACCCCTTTTGCGACAGAATCGTCACATTTGTATGTTTTAAATAAACAATACCTCAAGTGGTTCCTCATCTGTAGAGACACTCCTTTGGAAAGGTAAGAAAGCCGGATTTTGGCCTTTCTCGGGGTCCTGTGGCAGATAGAGAGGAACAATTAAACAACATAACAAACAAATCAAAGCAAGAAAACAGGTGACCATCAGCCAAAACAACAACACCAGCTTACCTTTTTTTCCAGCATTCGAGAGCGTTTAAACCCAGAGTTCTTGTTCTCTGACTTGATGGCACTGATGGCACCCGTCTTGATGAGCATCTTTGCTTGTTCTGTGGCCGTTGCCGTGTCAACAACAGGCTGGTCTGACAAAGCTGTTATGAAGTGTAAAGTTAGAAGCCTGAATATCGCAAAAAAGGTTGATTGAGTGGGTATTAGTATACAAATGGGCCTGCAGGTATTTATAGTTTGTCTGTTCAACCAGTTACTTGTTAGTATTTATAGTCAGAGCATTTATCATTTACATTTCTTGTTAGGTGTACTTACTGTTTTTTAATTGTATTATAAAATGATTGTGAACAGAACACATTTGCACATAAGAACAGAAAGTGACATTGTATAAATTGAAGTGATTGGTAGATAAACAAGTTGGTTGCGAGTAAACATAATGTGTAGTTTAGTTAGCTGCGAAAAGAAAATGCGGAAGTACTTTAAATGGAGTTTAATGCACTTACTCCGTTTTAAGCCACTTTGGTTTGTCTGGTTGGTTGAATTCTGCTTCTTCAAGGCAAGCAGGGCCTTTTTCTAAAAAGAAAGGGAAACGAGTTAATGTTAAAAAATATAAAAAAGTGTTCTAAAAGAGAATTATTGCAATAGGGTTAATTAATTGGCTTATAGGGATCCTTTGATAATAAAGTCCTAAATGTAACATCAAGCATCTATTTATTTACCTTTTTCTTGAGTTTAGCATATTTCTTTTGCAGAGCCTCTTCTTCCTCCGTCAGTGAACTTGGAAACACCACCATGACGACAACAGCTACAACACAGACGAATACATTAACAGGCGAACACACATCATTGTTGTTAAACAAAAGAGGCTTCAACAAATTTACTTATGACCCGTTCACAGCTGCTAGCCTAGCTAAGCTAATAACCCTGATAAAAAACACTACTGGCGTCAGAAAATATACAGGTAGTTAGCGAGTTCAGACCACATACAAAGTAAAAGTCAACATTTAGAATAATAAATGCATGTGCGGTCTCTTAAAACTATTTTATATACGTAGTAAGAAGCTCTATTTAATTCATTCACTCACCAACTTCAAACGGTGGCTCCTCAATAATAACACGGACGCGTAAATATGACGTTGCATATCCAGGTTGCGTTTATCTTTTTTATTTTTTGCAACAACAATAAGCAAAAACATGTATCGACAAACACAAAATGTACACCCATTTGGAATATATGAATTGATTATATATTGTAGACAGCTTTATGAATACGTTTAAGTTTATTTTTTATTTTAGCTATCGTTTAGCTAGCTTAGTAGCAACTTCCGCTTGTCAATTTCAGCAACTTCCGAAGCTACAGCAACTGTTGGTGGCAACTTTTAGCTTTCACTTGAGAGTGGGACTGGGAACATGGACAGAATAAGTAAGTCTAGCTTTTTCAATGTAATGCTAGCCTGTATATTATTGTTCATATTGAAACGCGTTTAAACTTGCTAATAACGCTCACTGTGTAGCTTGTGCGATGGTGTGGCTAACAGGGTAGCTGTCAAAACGATATCCATTCAGAATAAATACAATTAATATTTAGATAATAACCAAGGCTGTAACGATGCTAAAGTTAGCTTTCGATTATCCAGTTAAAGGGGAAGTTAAGTTGGATTTCGTCGCGACCATGGTTCCATTTTTTGCATCTCTTTCTGTTGTGAAATATTGTTAGACAAGAATTGAAATCTGCCTTTCTTGCATTTCCACAAGCAAAACACACGCATTCAAAACACAGTAAGGAGTGCAAAAACAGCGGCTCTGTAGCTTTGCATTATAAGTACAATTGCCTTAAAGAGTTAAGTTAGCATTCGCTTGCACAGGGTGCATCTTCCTGGCCTCATTGTGTTTGTTCAGTCCATCCATCCTCTTTGTGTTGTTTCTCTGCAGATGTACCCCCCGCGGGCCCCATGGACCTGCCGCTGTCCCTGCTGGAGATGGGATGCTCCGGCCGGTTTGAGCTCATCACACACCCTGTACCTGACCAGCCTTTAGCTCCACAGAGCACGGTGAGTGCAGCAGGATTACTGTACATTAAACCACAGTGACGTTTTGATTGTATTAGATATTAGAAAGACATTAACTACGAATAGCTTCCATTCATGTGACCCTGGTGGTCCCAGCCCATACCATATAGTAACTGGACACTGGACAAATGAGACACATCTGTTTCTTTAATTTTTTAGGGCTTCTTCAGTTTTATACAAATATTTTTATGAAAAATCAGCAGTTTTTTAATTAACAAGTCTCAGACAAATCAATGCAGCGGTGTTTTATTATTGTAATATTACAATATCCTCCTATGTAATCTGACCCTAAATCCACACATATTATTTCTACACTGGACAACAGAACAGACCTCTTTTTTATTGGATTTTAGTCCACCTTCTTTTGTTAATAGATATTTTAATTAAAAGACATATTTTCATACAGATAGAAGGTGGACTATATCTAATAAAACAAAACGTGTTTTATCTGGGATGTTATGATTACATGCTGGGTCACTAAGTCACTGAATATCTGATCTTATCTCCCCCCCACAGCTCCCTCACGGGCTTCCTCCCACCAGCCTGAGCCTGGAGACAGAAGTAGAGAAACAGTTTTTACGGGACGCTGCCTGGCTTCCTATTCATGACACTGACTTTGCCTTCCAGAAGTTTCTCAAGTAAGTTTTCCTGTAAAACATTTAGTTATTATTGCTATGTAAGCTTTGACATTGTAAATAATGAATGGCGGTTTGACAATAAACCCCAATATGTTCTTTAGAGTATGTGCAAGTTGCAGTAATTTGATGTTGTAGAGTAGACAATGTAATACTCATACCAATTAAAAAAAACTATATATTATTGTAACGTATGCCACATCTGGCCCAGAATCAACCTTAGAGTAACCTATCATGAATCTTTAACCTTAAATATTTTAAGTTGCCTTATAGTATCAACTTGATTATGAAAGGACTGGAATACTTTGAAAGTGTTTAGTTGCAGTACTTATAAAATATATTTTTTAAATGTATTGGTATCAGACATTACATCTAAAAAGTTGCTAATAAGTATTACCAATACTGACGAGATAACGATACCGAGGGTTCATTCAATTGGTTTTGATAGGATTTTTCTTTAAATAATCATATGTATCTGAATAAGATGTTGTATTGTTTTCTTCACCAGGGTGACCCAGAGAGAAGTGAATGTCAACTCTCTGATCCACTGCTCTCCGTCTGCTCTTCACTCGGGTGTCTCTGTCGTCAGAGATCCAACCACAGGGATGCTGCTGGACTTCACAGAGGTAGATCACATTATTGACGAATCGATTAATGTTTGTTGTATGAAGCAGCCTTTGTGTTACTTTAAAAGTTAATTCAGTTACTTTTCGGCTCTGTTCTGTCTTTAACTCTTCTGTAGGTCTTACTGGAGAACACTAGCCTGTCAGCAAAGAACTCACTTTCATTCCAACGCCAACCTGGTCCTCCTGCAGAGAGCCTGCGAGGAAGCAACACTAATTACCCCTTCCTCCCCGGTGAGATTGATTGATTAAAATCCTTTTCTCTTAATGACTTCCTTTAGATGTGACTGAAGTGTTTTCACTTCGCATTTATTATCTAAGAATATTGTTGTTGCTATGGTGATCTTCATAGGAGGAATGGACGAGCTTACTCTGGAGCAAATCAAGAAGACATCTGAACTGGAGGAGGAAATAGACTTTGAGAATGGTAATTTTTAAATGATTAGTTACAGTGTTGTTAGGTAATGCTGACACTTTTTTCAGCTCCTAATGGTTACATTTTTCTTTTTCTTTTTCCGTGTAGATTTACTCAAAGTTCCACCTGGACTTAAAGCAGGGATGGATTTCACTGACAAAGGTATCATATTATACTTTCCTAAAAATAAATCCTACGAAGGTTAAAAGATCATTGTTTAATATTTTTTTCTTTGTATCCTGAAGAAGCCAAGATTGCAAAGGCAGAGGTCAACCTCATGTCCCTGCTGTCCACATTGGATATAACTGACCTGCAGCCTGAGGCAGAGGAGAAAGAGGAAAGCAAAGGAAGTGAGGAAGCTCCAAAACTTCCCAGAACAAACAGCCTGGAAGACCTGGGAGTCAAGGTGCTGCAGTTTGCTAAGTGGATGATTACTGGTGGTTGACTGATGACTTATCTGTACAGGGGTCATTAAATGCATGTTGTCTCCAACTCACTGTCTTATTAGATCGCAAACATGACATGATGTCATCAATAAAAAGAAAATAGCAGTCCAAAAAAACATTGTAGATAAACCACCGTATCATGCTAACAGAGTAATATCCGGCAAGCCTGTGTGCATTCATCAATGTGAACACATGTTTTTTTTTTACTTACATTTATTTAATTTATCAGAATATCTATGCTTAACATTGTGCCTGTTGTCATGGTGAACAGACAGGAGAATATAAGTGAACGGGAGGGAAAATGTTAATTTCACGCATGTGTGATCGTGACCCTATGTAGAAATATGTGTGATTTGATTTATGGTAGTGTCTCTACATGTAGGAAAATGATTCAGTATTGCTAATTTTGCAAACTAAAAATCAATAACAATGTAATGCACTCCTACAGTAAAACGGTCCTAACTATGTCTCCCCTCCTCTGTCTTCAGGATGTTGTGTCATCCTCGGCTCCCTCAGAGAAAGGGAACGATGACAAATCAAAGCCAAAAGAGAACCCAGAGGGAAATAAGAAATGGGCCATCCCTGTCAACATAAGTGCACCCTGCGATGATTTCTATAAACGCATCCCCAACCCAGCTTTCAAGGTTGGTGTTGTTTCGTCTAATCCAAAAATCGATCCACAGGTAGCAATAAGCTTGACTCGGACAAAATACGTCTAAGGAAAGTTTGTTTGACTCTTTACTTAAAACAAAAGTTATCAAAATACAAACACATATTTTCACAGGTCAAAAACAGATATTGCTCTGTGCTTCTTTCTCCTTCTCACTTCAATCACCAGCAGCTGCCGTCGGCTATAACGTCTCCTAATTAGAAAACAGCTGCGGTCGTCTATGACGTCAATTTGGCTGGTTTAAATAAATGATATAATAATGCAAATAACAAAGGATTATAATATTCAAATATATCAAACTATACATTTTAACATATACAGTTGGTATCCTAGACATATTTCACTTAAGTGTCTGTTTTCCTAAAATGCATTCTTCACACAGTTCCCTGCCTTTTTTTGTCCTGTTTCTCTGTTTCTGTGATGAATGATCACATGAAACCCCCCTGAGCTTCCTCCTGTGATAACTGATCTGTTTCTCTGCTCCAGTGGCCGTTTGAGCTGGACGTCTTCCAGAAACAAGCTGTTCTGCTGCTGGAGGCTCACGACTCCGTGTTTGTAGCTGCACACACGTCAGCTGGCAAAACAGTAGTGGCCGAATACGCCATCGCTCTCTCACAGAAACACATGACAAGGTGTGTATCTGTTGGCACAAATTAATTTGGTCGGCCCTCACAGAGTGTGCAAAGCTAAATGCGGATCCTCTAAACGTTTTTACTGGAGGTTTCTAAAGAGACTTATGAAACTCAAAGTTTTTCTGAACTCAGAGGAATAGGGAATTATTCAGCCTTTCCAAAACGCGGACGTTTATTAAATATTTTTACAAATCATTAGTTACGCTGGTAAAATGCAATTATTAATTATTAATTAACTGTTTTAATTACTTCATCAAGAAATGTTTCTTATAACACTTGATTAGTTTTGATAACTTGTGTTTTGAATTTGGCAATACATTTACATGTTACCTCAGGATTATACATTGACATGTAATTGTAAGATAACCAACCCTTGACGGTGTTGCCCTTAAGGTTGTCTACATATAAGCTTTTTACGTTCTTGTCTGGTGTTTTCATAGGACCATCTACACCTCTCCAATCAAAGCCTTGTCCAATCAGAAGTTCAGAGACTTTAAGCAAACGTTCGGAGATGTTGGACTGCTGACGGGCGACGTCCAGATCAGTCCTGAATCTTCATGTCTCATCATGACTACTGAGATCCTCCGGTACTCAAGCTGTTTGGAATAGACATCAAATTCAAGTTTCACATAAAATGGACAAAGCTTGTAATCGTCTTGCTCTGGCTCTCTTTCAGGTCCATGCTTTACAACGGCTCAGAGGTCATCAGAGACTTGGAGTGGGTGATCTTTGACGAGGTTCACTACATCAACGATGCCGAGGTCAGCAACAACCCCAACTGCATTCTGTATTCTTTCACTGTTGAAGTCAAGAGTAACATTTATCTTCTCTTCTTTTCACTTCCTTTTGTTGTTCCTCAGAGAGGGGTTGTGTGGGAGGAGGTTTTGATTATGCTTCCTGATCACGTCAGCATCATCCTCCTCAGCGCCACAGTGCCCAACGCTCTGGAGTTTAGCGAGTGGATCGGGTAGGTGCACTCAATATTAGAGAGCATTTGTCACAATAAGAGCTAAGCTACTAATATTAATGGCACTTTAAACATTTTCCTCACAGACGTATAAAAAAGAAGCATATTTATGTGATCAGCACAATGAAGAGACCTGTGCCTTTGGAGCATTATCTGTACACTGGAAACAGCACCAAGACTCAGAAAGAGATGTTCCTGCTGGTGGATCCTACCGGAAACTTCCTCACTAAAGGGTACCACTTCTATCCTCTTCAGATCTGTGGTTATCCTGTATATATTCTTTTATTCTAGTAGTAAGGGTCTGGGGGGGATTGTTTAATGTAACTATCAAGATTCTTATCCTTTAAGATTCTGAATCAATTCACATTTCCAACAATAGCAGAAAACATTTGCATTTTTTTCCCCTTAAAGGTCCCATGTCATGCTTTTCCAGTTATTACCCGTCCCCTTGTGTGTTATGTAGCTTTTTCTGCATGTAAACGGCCTGCAGACACACTCGGCGGGACGTTGCGAGGCTCACTGCTGCGAGGCTCACTGCTGCGAGGAGCGGGACACTTTGAGCTGGCTCACTGGTGTGGTGGCGGCGAGACAGCGAAACACGCGGCACTCAGCCTGGGCACACACACACACTCCCAGCCAGGCTGCGGGTGTGTGTGTGTGTTTCGGGCTGGGTTTCGCTGTGTCTTGCTGTCTCGCCGATGGCCACTGGGCTCACATGGAGGAGGGGGGGGGGGGGGGGGGGGCAGTAGCTCCAACAAGCCGTTTAGGACAGAGAGTGAATAATACACACACTATACAGAGATGCTGTATTAGAAACCAATGTGAGTTTGGAAAATTGCACAATATAAATTTATTTTAGTATTCCTCAACAATGGAATTATGATCAGTAGAAATGGCCATGACATGGGACCTTTTAAGACCCTTGCGATTGAAAAAAAACGTAAAGCTTTAATTAAAAGGTGCTTGATCGTGCCAGTTTAGCATTCGTTAATCCAACCCATTGACTTTATGTTCAGTTCATAAAATGTTTTTCTAAATTATAAAAACTCTATTTTGCCATAATTTGCCACACCAGCTTCATTAGCAAACAGCAAACTGAATCCAAAATAACATGTTCTAATGGGATCATGAGATACTGAATGGTTCACACCTGTACATGTAAGCTATTTCTCATACAAGAAGTTGTGTTTGTTGTTCAGGTATTACGCAGCTATCGATGCCAAGAAGGAGCGCACCAGCAAACATGCCCAATCTTTTGGTGCAAAAGGTACTTCCCACAACACTTCGGCTAGTCAGGTAATTCCCATCCTTTCTCCTCCTTGATTTTCTGATCCAACAATCCTCTTGCTTCATGTTGTCATCCCTCATTGTGTTTTTCCCTGCAGGACCGCTCGGTGTGGCTCACTCTCCTGCACTTCCTGTCCCAGCGGCAGCAGACGCCGGTGGTTGCGTTCACCTTCTCTCGTACAAGGTGTGATGACAACGCCCGCTCGCTGGACTCCATGGACATGACCACCTCCATAGAGAAGGCCGAGATCCACTCCTTCTTCCAGAAGAGTGTGAGTCGCCTGCGAGGAGCAGACCGGCAGCTGCCTCAGGTAAATAACGGTTGACTTAACCCTCTCATTTCCTCTGTTCAAAATGTTATGATACCTTAAGCCTGTGTTTGTGTCAACCCAATATGATAACATTGATGTTTTCCTCTGCTGAGCTGTTATATTATCTTTCTAAGCTGGAGTGCCTCTCATACATTAGTAGACTCATGCTTTCTTCTTGGCGGTAATACAGTTGGTGGTTGTACTTGGGTCGTAAGTAAGTGTTCCGACAACCAGGGAAGAAAGAGACATAGCTGTTGGGTGTTTACGAATGTTCTTTGGCGCTTCAAGCCCCACCAACCAAGTGCAGTCTAGGTCTAATATATTGGAGAGAAGCCAGAAATGTCTACGGTAGATATATCAAACACTCGACAACTTGGCAAGATTGATAAATAGGAATACAGGATAAAGTGAAATCTGTCGTTTGTGATTTTGGGGTGAACTGTCCTTTTAAGTAAATAAAAAAGAAAAGAAAACATCCTTAATGCTGTATTAACACTTAACACAAATGTCATGTTTAGATCTTGCTCATGAGAGATCTGTTGAAGAGGGGAGTAGCAGTCCATCACAGCGGGATCCTGCCGATACTGAAGGAGGTCATTGAGATGCTCTTCTCACGAGGTCTTGTAAAGGTGAGTCAGAGTAATTAGTACAGAAAAGAAGGTATCAGAATCAGAATACCTTTATTAGTCCCACAGAGGGGAAATGTGCAGCGTTACAGCAGGAAAGAGCCACAGACAGCTTAGTGTTGCATATCTTAAATGCGTTAAAAAAAGTACTAAGTTATAATATAATAAACAAACAACACGACAATATGCTAAAAAAGTACTAAGTTATAGTATAATAAACAATATGCTAAAAAAAATAAAAAGTTACATAATTTTCAAAAACAAATCTAATCTACAAATCAAATCCTATCATATCATCGTATCATATACCAGCACCTTTTATTTATTAATGGGAAGTATCAGGTAGCGATCTACCGGCAAACCAATGTATCTGTTCCTCCAAGGATCATCTGCAAGTAAAGGTTGGCACTCATAAGGTTTAAAATAATAATCCTTAATCTTCCCTTCCTCTCCAAGGTGCTGTTTGCCACCGAGACGTTTGCCATGGGAGTGAACATGCCTGCCAGGACTGTGGTGTTCGACAGCATCAGGAAACACGATGGGACCGGCTTCAGAAATCTGCTCCCAGGTTTGAGTTCCCCCTCTTTCATCTGAGCCAACATTTGCTATGCTCTTTGATCTCTGGGGATGAATCGGAGTTGAGGGAAAACGGCAGTATTTTTTGATGTTTTCAACTTGTCATTTCAGGCGAGTATATCCAGATGGCGGGCAGAGCAGGACGGAGAGGTCTGGACGCCACGGGCACCGTCATCATCCTTTGCAAAGCTGGGGTTCATGAGATGGGAGACCTGCATGTCATGATGCTGGTGAGGCCCTGTGTGTTTCATCCATCCTGTCACATGGGTTTATCGTTATGGTTTTAATCTCCTTTTGCAGGTTAATATTGAAAATAACTATAATATCGGAGTCTCCTGTTTCTTTAGCTGTCTTTAAAAGATAATGTTAAAGTTCTCGTGAAACCAAAGTACATATGAAAGTTGTGTTATCACATACATTGCACATTAAGAGCTATTGGCTACAACGGCAACAATATTCACAACATGACCCTCAAAGCTTACGGTTTTTACAGAAAACTTTAAATATGTGGAATCAAAGAAGAGCCCTCTGCTAGCTGTTAATGGGAACTTCAACAACACAGTTGAGACTACTTTATCACACTTTCTCTTGGAGAGGAATGTTTTAAGACCATTGTGCTGCGTCTCTTAAAGGAGCTATTATCTTCTTGCCAAAAATACAGATAGTGCTCCATCTTTCCAAATCATTTCAAAGCATGTTAACATTGGCAAACGTGTGGACTTAATTAGTAATGGGATTAGGTAGCTTTAAATTATACCTACAATTGCAAACCAGCAGGAGAAAAGTTAGAATTTATTTTTTAACTAATAGCAGATTCCGGGTAACATTCAGTGTTTTTCTTTGTCAAAAAATCCCATGAAAATGCCCAAAAAGACCATTCATTTGTCCTGGGACTGGAAACAGATCCAGGTTTAGTGTCCTGACCTTTATTGTATTGATGCCATCCTCTTTGTCTGGCTCAGGGTAAACCCACCACCCTCCAGTCCCAGTTCAGACTGACCTACACGATGATCCTCAACCTGCTGCGAGTCGAAGCCCTCCGTGTGACCGACATGATGAGGAGGAGCTTTTCTGAAAACCACAGGGACACTCAGGTAACATGCGCCTGACGTACATAACACGTTTATTAAATTACAAACTGTATCGGAGTGTGTGTGCGCTTGTCAAGACAAATAAGGCTGTGGATTGGAATAAAATAAGTATCCCATTGTGGAGCAATCATTTATCAACCCAATTATATATTGTGCATTGCTAACACATGTTAAATACTAAATGCTTTCTTCCTCTGTTTCCTCTGCTGTAGGCCAGTGAGATTAGGATAAGCCAGCTGAAGAAGACGCTGTCCTCTCTGCCTCCTCTGGACAATGAAGGCCAGCTGTCCGACATGTTGCCTTACTACCACACCGTTACAGAGCTACGAACCACCAATGAGGCCTTGCAGGTAAACACATTTACACACAACAGATATCGTATCCTAACAGCTTTAATCTGCAGTTGTAACAGTTCCTTGCTGCTGTCTCTGGTTTCAGCGCGCTATTCTGGAGTCTGTCAACGGGCTGAAAGCTCTGTCTGTGGGTCGAGTTGTGGTGGTGAACAACAAGCAGCACCTCAACGCTCTGGGAGTTATCCTACAGGTGTGTGTGTGTGTGTGTGTGTGTGTGTGTGTGTGTGTGTGTGTGTGTGTGTGTGTGTGTGTGTGTGTGTGTGTGTGTGTGTGTGTGTGTGTGTGTGTGTGTGTGTGTGTGTGTGTGTGTGTGTGTGTGTGTGTGTGTGTGTGTGTGTGTGTGTGTGTGTGTGTGTGTGTGTGTGTGTGTGTGTGTGTGTGTGTGTGTGTGTGTGTGTGTGTGTGTGTGTGTGTGTGTGTGTGTGTGTGTGTGTGTGTGTGTGTGTGTGTGTGTGTGTCATTTAAAATATGTAATTGTTATACTGTCTTCAGATGCTCCAAATTACGATTTTCCAGCATTTATTAATACAAATGTAATCTTTGTTCAGTCAGCTATATCCCGCTGAGGATAACAATCTCCCTTGAAAGGGAAACCATGCTAAGATATCTGCATAAAATATTGATGTGTCGAGTCTCAAATATTTAAGAAATGTGATCAGACTGTTTATTGCTGATAGGTTTTCTCTAAAATCTTTGATTTTTTATTTGTGTGGTAATCTATCCTTTTTTATGTTGTCATTGCTGTAGTTTGTTTTGAAAGAACAATAAAGTGTCTCTTTATTGATCATAGGTATTATGTAACACTTATTTACTTAGCAAGCCAAGGGGTTAAAAACATTTTAACAAAGTCTCCAACACAAAAAACTAAAATATAATAAATGACCTAGTAAACACCCAGTATGCCCAGGGCTCAGGTATGTGACGTTGGTAAGGGCTGAGACACAAGAAAAGACTTTAACATCTGCAGGAAGTTTTCAATGTTTACCTAGCCTGCATGTCTTCAGACAGTGTGAGGTTATCAGAGCCCAGAGTGGAAACCAAAACATGGAAAAAAAAAACATGTTCCTAGTGTTTCCTCCATCCGTCTCCTGACATCTCCTCCTGTCTTCTCTCCATGCCAGGTGTCGAATGACTCTGTGAATCGCACCTTCACAGCTCTTGTCATCTGTGAGAAGGGCGAAGAGGAAGGAAAAGGAAACAACAACTCTTTCCCTCACCTCTACAACACAGCTCTCTTCATACCTGAAGGTCGGTTGACAGGCAGATTGACACTGGTTTCTCTCATTAATTCTACCCATATGCCTTCTATACATTCATTCAAACCTACCAGTGAGTGTAACAGACGTTTAAGCATGTGTGATGGTCCCTTACCCCTTTTGTTATTGTCAGGCCCTTGCAGTCACACAGTGCAGAAGTTAAAGCTTCAGGACATCTCAGCCATCACAGTGAAAACCCTCAAAGTGATTCCTGACCGGATTATCGACAACTACAGCAAGAGGCAACAGCCACGATTCAGGTGCATGGCTTGACTGATTTCCTTTTTACCTTTTAATATGTATATCTGTATGTGTTGTCTCAGTCATGTTTTATTGTTCATTATATATATTACAAAACCTATGTCTTTCCTTTTACCTGTTGTCATTAGGCTGGATCCTCCTGGCCAAGCCATCTCCACGACTACCCAGGAGCTCCTGCGATTGGCCGAAGCCAATCCTAGCGGCATGGCGGCCCTCGACCCTGTGAACGACCTCCAGTTGAAGAGCGTGGATGTGGTGGAGGACACCATGAGGCTCCGTGTGCTGCGAGATAGCCTCAGAGAGTTCAACTGCATCCATTCGCCAACGTTTGCAGAGCAGGTGTGTGTGTGTGTGTGTGTGTGTGTGTGTGTGTGTGTGTGTGTGTGTGTGTGTGTGTGTGTGTGTGTGTGTGTGTGTGTGTGTGTGTGTGTGTGTGTGTGTGTGTGTGTGTGTGTGTGTGTGTGTGTGTGTGTGTGTGTGTGTGTGTGTGTGTGTGTGTGTGTGTGTGTGTGTGTGTGTGTGTGTGTGTGTGTGTGTGTGTGTGTGTGTGTGTGTGTGTGTGTGTGTGTGTGTCCACTGATGGAGCACTTTTTTTTCTTTATGGGCCTTATTTATATATGTTTGTATTCCCTTTTGAGATAAAAAATGATGAAAGGGTTTCATTTCACTGTTTGTTAATTAAGACCACAAATTATTTTGTTCAGCAGTTGAATATTTATGAAGCTCATTAACATCATACCCTTACATAAGACACCCAGCAATAAGCTCCCATTGTGAAGCCTCCTCTCATTTCTGCATCAGTTTCCTTTTATCCTCCCATTAGTATTCCAACAATAATAATATCAAACCGCCATAACATTCCTGCTTTCGTTATTACGTGTCCTGTCTTTGATGGCAGCCTCGCTTCGTCGAGATAAGATTTGAAAATTGGAGCCAGTTGTTTCTATAATTACCCACATAGACTCATAGCTGCAGCTCATCGCTGTCTCACAGATACAGCGTGTCATTTGAGCCTTCCCATCCACACACACACACACACACACACACACACACACACACACACACACACACACACACACACACACACGTGCACATCACAAAAGCTCTCTCATTACTTAGCAAGATAAGGAGCTCTTACTTGCAGTATCGCAGTCTCCTCTCATCACTTTGGATTCACACTTTTAATGTGTCTTTGTGGGTATTATTGAACGCTGGTTAATGCAGTATTCTCCCATAATGCAAGTGTTAATATATACAGTAATTGGCTTTATTACATAAATTGGTTTATGTAATATATTCACAGAGAGAATCCTCTGTGCACTGAAGTCAGGTCAAGTGCTGCAGTACTGCTGTTGTATTCTCAAGTTAAAGGTGACCTATCATGCAAATGCACTTTTGTACGTCTTTTCTACATGAATATGTGTCCCCGGTGTTCCAGGGAACTCACCAAGTGTCAGAAAAGACAACCCTCTCTATTTTCCTCCATACCCAAATCTCTTAAAAAGGGGCTGCAACGGATCTGATACAAACTGATCCAGATTTGAACACTTCTATGACGTCACAGAAGTGGCGCTATGGCTATTGGGCCAACTCCAACAATCAGGAGGAGACAGCCACGGACATTGTCGTTCGAAAGCGCTGGAGACGCTGTAGTACATATGCCAGGCCTGTAGATGGTGCTGTTCTCACAGAATCAGCCCATTAAAAGACAGTGTTAAATTGAGCGAAAAGAGGAATGGCTAAAATGCATGATCTGTTTTGTATTTTGAAAAATAAAAAGTATAAATATGCCTTATACAGGTATGGTGCTACACTATATTATTCAAATATAGCATGATAGTTCCACTTTAAGTAACCAGTGTGTGGGTGGGTGTGTGTGTGTTTCAGTTTGCTCGGGTTCAGGACAGGATGGGTGTGCAGGAGGAGCTGGACAGGTTGCTGTTCCTGGTGTCGGACCAGTCTCTGTCTCTGCTACCTGAATACCACCAGAGGGTCAAGGTTTGGATCAGACGTTCGACTCGCTGACCTGACCTGACCTGTTTGTGCATGTCTATTTATCAGAATAAGGTCACTTTCCCGCCCTAAAGATTGAGATTTCTTTGTTTAATTTTAAATCTCTGACCAAACTCCTATCTTTAAAAAGTATGGTTTACGGTACATTTCTAATTATTTTTAAATGTGCATTAAATCCCTTAGCTTAAGGTTAAGGTTTGTTTATTTGTATAGCACATTTAGCTTACCCTTTATACACAGAGTCCTACTCTGAGGGGGGGATGTGTGTGTGCACTAATGTTCATGGAAATCTAATAGTTGTCAGGATAATCTTCTTCAACAAAAAAATTGGAGAACTAAATATCATTATTATTTATCCATAGGGAGCCATGTGTGTTTTCAAAACTGTTCTGAGCAATCCATTTAATATTTATTTAAATATTTTTGTGTAAAGAGAATTGCTGAAATTCAAAGAATTTTAGGGATCAAAACTTTCCAAGTAGGGAATATTTTAATTCAAAATTTCTATTAAAGTATTTATGTATAGAATTAGATTTTTTTTTTATGAATGAAGTTTCACATTTTTGGCAAATCCCTGGTCAAAATCCACGAAATATTGCCAAACCGTGTCCTAGATCACCATTTTTCCTGTTTGCATAGATAACAGATATTGAGACTTGACCATGTTATTGTGATAGACATGATTGAGTGAATTTAGCAAGTAGATGTGGCAGACGAGATATGATAAAATCTGGCCTACAATTTTTTGAACCTAACATTTTTTTGCGATTCAGAAGATAAATACTATTTAGATGAAACTGATCCTGACCAAACCGCTCCTAAAGGTTAGTTTTCTCTCCTCAGGTGCTGCAGTCCCTCCAGTACGTGGACAGCAGCGGGGCGGTGCAGCTGAAGGGCCGCGTGGCCTGTCAGATCAGCAGCCACGAGCTGCTGCTGACCGAGCTGCTGTTCGAGAACGTCCTGAGCCCGCTGGCCCCCGAGGAGAGCGCCGCCCTGCTGTCCTGTTTGGTATTCACGCAGAAAACACAGGTGGAGCCGCACATTACCAACACACTGCAGGAGGTAAGGAGAAAGGAAGCTTTTCTTGCTTTTATCTCATGAAAAGCACAGATTTAAAAATGACAGCCCTGATGTGTGTGTGTACTGACTGTGTATAAGACTCTGCCTTCTCTGGGTGACTCACACACGTTGACACACTTGTACTCAGTTTAACATTGTACATATTTTCCCTGCAGAAAGGACACTAAGAGCACTTCACCCGACTCATCCAAGCCTCTCTCACTTATTAATACACTCGTCTGTCTCTGTCAAATTCGCCTCTGCTGTGTCGGTGTGTGTTGTGAACGGCCCCCTGATACATGAAAGTGCTTTATGAGGTCCTGAATTAGTGATGACCTGAGCTCTGTAGACCTGCCATAGAGGAGCAGCGGTACATTTTGTAAAACAGATTTCTTGAACATCTCCAAGAGGAGAGAGAGAGATGCATTTAAAGGCTGCTTGTAAAACTAAAATCTCTCTTTCCGGCTTAACCTTTTCTTCTAACCCCCACCTCTTTCGTTCTCTTTGTGTTTTTCTCTCAGGGTATCGATCGGGTGCTTTCAGTGGCCAAGCGTATTGGAGAGCTGCAGAGGGAGTGTGAGATACCGCAGACAGCTGAGGAGTTTGTTGGCCAGTTCAAGTTTGGCCTGACAGAGGTGGTGTACTGCTGGGCCAGAGGCATGGTGAGGTTTCACTCCCGGTTATTGTTTTCGCCAGGTGTAAGTCTGTGCGGACATCATGTATTCAGTTGTGTTTGCCTGTGTGTATCTGTCTGTCTGTCTCTTTCATTCAGAATAGTTTAAAAACCCATTTTATTGTCTGCCCCAGTAATAAAAGGCATTTCCAGCCAGGCACTGAGTCTCGCCTAACCTGTAGCACTTTAGTTGTTGCAATTGATTTAGAGTTCATTTAGACTCTGTTATTAACATGCAATCTGTATCTTGGTGAGAATACACACATGTTAACTAAATATAATAATAATTTCGGCCTTTCTTCACTTGATCCTGTCTTTAAATTGAGGGCAGGTACTTTCATAGTTTGTAGTGGGTACAGAAATCATAGCTTAGTGTGATCTTAAAGGCTGAATATTTAATATCAACAATGTGAATGATGTTTTATCCCCAGCAGTAGTTTTCTTAATGGGATATCTCAAAGGCAGCTTGGTTAAACTGGTTGTGTTTAATCGTCAAATAACCTTCTGATATCTCTTTTTATTGTTTATTGTTTATTGTTTATAATACCGTATGATATCCCAAAGCTTGAGTTGAGGCTTATTATGTCTAATTATTTATTCAATATTATTTTAAATAGTTTTATTGTATAAAAAACTTAGCACTGGTAATTACATAATATCAAAACACATACAGACAGATTTGTATATCCCTCTGGATGTATGCTTTAAAACTTTATCTCCTCATCCTCGTGTTGCACCATGTCATGTCTCACCTTGCTCCTGTCTCTCTCCCTCTGTCCCGTCAGCCGTTCGCAGAGATCGCCCAGCTGACCGACGTGCAGGAGGGCACGGTGGTCCGGTGCATCCAGCGCCTGGACGAGGTGCTGAAGGAGGTGCGCCAGGCCGCCCGCATCGTGGGAGACTCCGTCCTGGGTAGCAAGATGGAGAAAGCCTCCCTGGCCATCCGCAGGGACATTGTCTTCACCGCCTCCCTCTACACCCACTGAGGAGATGTGTTCTTTTGTCTGAAAGGTGTTAGAGGGATGGAGAAACATGTGGGGGAGGTGAAGTGGTGGTTTATGTTAACAAGGAGTGCTGTATGTGCCTACAAAACACGTCAATGTTTACATGAAAATTCCTGACCATGAAAAAAGGGAATGATTTTAACCACCAGACCAAGGTAGAGACTGTGGGAATTAAATCTTGATTGTAATTTATTTTACAGTAATAAAATAAATCTGTATTAAAACACATGGATTGTGCCCACATATTTGTATACATAAAAAATGAAAGATGTTTTGAAATGATTTCCCTGCTTCTCTGACATCCTGCTGTAAAGACCTCAAGGTAAAATGTGCCATCTGAGGACAACCTGCGTGAGAGGAGAAACTGAGGTGGTGTAATATCATGCGAGGGAAGAAATCCGTGGCTCTGTGTTGAGCTGTGATGGGTTGCTCCATCACAATGCGTGTGCAGTTTCGCAATCCGAGCTGTCGCTTTAAGACAACGATAGCTTTGTGTCTGATTAATTCAATGTACGGCGACGCGTTAGTGGAGAAACCTTATTAGACTGCCGGCTGCACAGAGAGAGGAGAGGGGGAGCACTGCGCGCTGCAACACAATTAGCCTCACTTAGGGAGAAAAACACTTGAAGTTATAATAAGGTGTTTTTGAGATGAAGACATCTTGAGGATGGGTTGTTCGGAGTAAAACAACTGCATCGAGAAAAGAGGGGTTTTTTTCACCACCAGCTTTGGAGTACATCACAGAGGAGGACAGAAGATCGGAAGGCATGTCGTCGGAGAAACACGGTGAGAGGTTTTCATTGGGATGATCGGGCGTGTTTTTGAGCTTGAGTCTAAAACCCTCTGGAGATTTTACAATTTGGGTCTTTTTTTTTTTTTTTAAATGGAAATAATTTTCGCTTTTCAGGCTGACCAGATCTTTCTCCTCCAGCTCCCCCTGTTGTCAACATCTCTGTTTATCTGCACAGCGCTGCTTCTATATGATGCTGCACCGCTGTGTGGGTGCAGACCCGGGAGGAAAGCTTCATAGGGCCGCATAATGCATCCAGCGTGCTCAATGAGAGTTAAAAGAGACATTTTCATGATTATATGTCAATCACATGTAGATTATTTGATTACCTCTCGGCTTGAAAATTTAGCAACTTTTCATGATATTTACATGACACGGTGCGGTTTATCCCGGTTTTATTGTTATTTTTTCCTTTTGTTTCCGAGTCTCATTATCATTATTACGCACAAGCCTACGTACGTTTCTCCTGACTGTGGACATCAGTGTGGGTGTCCTCTGCGCGTGCACGTCTTCACTTGCGCGTGTTTAACAGCCTTAATTAATAATCATCCTACACGTCTGGGTGCATTACCATAAAATAAGCATTTTGTCTTTCCAGCTTGCTCTTCGATTATTTTAGGACGTTAAAGCGCCAACTACCGATGGAGCTCAAACTGCAGATTTACAGTAGGCCTACAGAACAACATATTAAAAGGTCATAATGAAAAGCATTTAAAGTGGCCATTGATACAGTAAATGGCAGACTGTACAGGCTGCACATCTGCCTGTTGTCTCGTGTGTGGCCCTTTATCCATCATTATTGCTAATTAAACATCAGCACCAGGCCTACTTTTTATTTTATAAGGATGCAGAACAGTGCTTATCAATTTAAATACTGTAAGGCAATGATGCTTTGCAGATGTCTCAATGGGAATGATTTAGGTCCGTTTAAAATGCACTGAAGCTCAGTATTATGTTCTTTGTTGTCATTGTTCACCCTGCTGCTTCCATTTTTATTTTATTTATGTATTCTTAGGGACAATGCACATTGATTACCATCACTGGACGTGTTCCAGTGTCTGCCTAAAGGCTCATTTTCTGAACTGGTGTCCCTTGGGCTGATGGTAAATTGTCCATAAAACAACAATTAAACACACAACATGTGAACACAGAAATTGAAACTTGACAAAGCAAAACAGCTGAAAATGATCAAAGAAAGCTTAGTAGAGTAATGCAATGTAGGACATTTTAAAACAGGCAGTTACACTAAACAATGTTAAGAAGAAAATCAGCACAAACAAGTTAAATGTGACAACACAAAATCACATAATATTGCATAAGATGATTGAAAGCAGTAGGGACACAATCTGACCAACACACAAAAACGGCACAAAGGGTAGCCTATGCAATTAATTTATGATAGCAGGCCCTTTGTTGTTGCTGTTGCTTTGTTGTTCGTTCAAGATTTTGTGCAAATTAACAGTATAGTCACTTAAACATACAGTATATTTAATGGAAGAATGTTCCAAAAAAGCTCTTATTGTAAAAGCCGGCTGAAAGATGTTTTCCTCTTTGGGACAGCTACAGTATGTTTTATCTAACCTGGGTTAAATTACACCTGCAACGTGTTCACACACTCTTAGTCACATGACTCTACAGTGTCAACACAGGCCAAGCTATATTCATTGTACTTGATATTTTATCCACATGTTTATTTTATTCTTCTGCTTCACATTCCTCATAACATCCTGTTTAGTCTGTGCCCTTGTACTTAAGTGTCACCGTCATAATTAGAATAATTGAATGAGTGTTGGTTTTGCTATATTTTGCATTTAATGCATTCAGGTTGTGGACGGGGATTGGCTGGGACTATTTAGCAAGGCAAGTTTGAAAAAATAATACCACCTAGTCTTTTAGCAGCTCTCTCCTATAGGGAATTGACTCAGGAACCAGAGAGTTGCTGGTTCAAGTCTCCAAAACAGACAAATAGCACAGTGTGGACTTTCAGAGGTGCCGGTTCACCTCCTGGGTAAACGTTCAACTATCTAAAAAAAAAGTCATAAATTAGTAATTTTAATTTGATCAATAACACTTGATTTCTGTTTGTAAATCAAAGTGGTAAACCATACTAACAAAGATATTTTGTTTTGAGAAGATGGTCCTTTTTAAAATTGGAAATACTTTTTTTCAGACATTTTACTGTCTCCACCAAATCCACCATTTCTCAGCTTCGACTTGGGATTCCGTAGCCTTTAAACGGAGAAACACCAACGTGTGTCTTGTCCTTCATGTTTGCCAAGCTGCTTGCCCTTTGAAAGGTGTCCCTTCCCTCATGCCAGCTCCTTTCCCCTCTTGTATGTTTCTGCTTGTGACAGAATCGGCGTTACGTAAAGATCGTCCCCAAGCACAATGCGTCATCCCTCATCACTCAGCTTCTTCGCTCTCATCCCATCAAACCCTTCCTCCTCAACGACGTCTTCTCTTTATCCTCACTCCTCATGTCCCTGTCAATCTGGATTACCGTGCACCACAGCCACTTCCCTGCTGTGAAAACACAAAAACCCCTCAGTCATTTTCAATGTTAACTAACACAAAGAAGGAATAAGGATGCTTCAGATAGACAGACAGACAGACCATAAGAGGACGTTTTTGACATTTCTAACCACTCGTAAACAACTTTTTAATGGGCGAAGGAGAGAAAAAGGCCTTTCTTCTCTGGAGGTGAACATGTCAATCACTGTCATCATTAGCACACAGACTACACATGTTTTTGTCTTTGTGGAGGAGGTTGGAAGTGTCACTGAGGAGCTTTGGTCTGTGTAATTGTTTCTTCCCCTCCTCAGCAGTGAGATAATACATAATACATTCAACATGCACACAAATGTGTTATAGTGCTCGAGTTAGATAACATGCCCTCACTCTTACATCCGTTTATTTTCTTCCTCTGCCATTTTCTATTTGTGATCCTTCTCCTACCTGCTTTGTTCTTATCTTCCCTCATTCTTCTTCTTCTTCTTCTTCTTCTTCTTCTTCTTCTTCTTCTTCTTCTTCTTCTTCTTCTTCTTCTTCTTCTTCTCTCAGGTCTTGATGACTCTAGCCGTCAGACCATGCAGCCTCCTCCATACCTCCCCGGCCCGCAAGACCCAAACATACCTCAGCATCCCAACATGCAGCATCCACCCGGCACCCAACCCAACTACCCTCCTCCCCCTCCTCCCCCAGGCTCAGATGGATATCTCCAAGAAACCCAGTTCCACTGCGGCCCGATGGGACCTCAGGGGGCCATGCAGGGCTACTCGGTCCAGACCCAGGGCCCCGGGGGCACCATGCCTCACGCCCCTGTAGGGTACCTCCAGCCGGGCTACCCGCTTCAGCTGCAGCCGTGCACAGCTTACGTACCTGTCTACCCCATGGCATCGGTGAGTCAGAGAAGAGCTGAGTGCTTTGAAAGATTTCACAGGTCTGACATCAGGCTGCTGCAGAATTACACCAGTCTCTCTTCAGTATACTTTGACCTTCTTCCCACCTCATTTCACAGCTAGTTTGCATATTTTCCATCCTTCACACTTTATATTACAGGTTGTCCTAATCATTTACAAGGATCTCTATTGGATAGAACATATATAGTTTGGTATAAAACAAGAGGGAAATGCAGACAGTATTTTATTATATCCTAAGGTTGTTTTTGTTCCAGAAAAAAAAATACATCGTCTACTATTTTGTTGCAAAAGGCAGACATTTGTCTATATAAAAATGGTTCCTTAAACATTAAAAACATTTACATAAAAACACAATAGAAGACCCAATTAAAGGGACAAGCTAACTGGGGAACAAAATAAAACTAATGGTAGACGAGTACACCTTGACTCCAGCTCACAATATAATAGCAGATCCAAGGACTGAGTGTGCACTTTTTATAGAACAAATGCTATATCATGCCCAGGACGTGAAATGAAAGGCATTACATCATCATCACGCAGCATTCAGCTGAAAACGAGCTAACCATGGGCGCTGAATTGGCATATTCTTGAACTTGCGCATGATTTCTTTTATGGATTGCAGTAACTGTGCTTTTTATTATGTTATATTATGTGCTGTCATGTATGGTTGATATGGTTCATAAGCTCTGTGCAAAGAATATTCCCCATACGGGCAATACAAATTTAATTTATTGCTTCATTGGGTAATTTCTGTCTGGGGAGGCTCTGTATTTTAATGAATTATTCCGAAGTCATGGAGATTCAAAGTGAATACATTTAGACTGAAATAAAAATAAATCTTATATAAATGGTTTCCCTTAACAGAACTTTAAACTTTGCAGGGGAAATTGCATCAACATTTTTTGTAAACTAGTACAAGAAAAACACAAGAAAGAAGAAGAAGAAGGCTTATCTTAACAGTTACTTGATGATAATAATGTTAATGCAATGTTCTATTTAAAACCAAAATGAAACAATTAGAAGGGGAACATAATTTTTCCAAAAATACAACATGGGATGAGCGGATGTTTACTTTATTTAAATATCCTACTTATATTGTGTTTACAGAAAATTGGCCTTTCAATAGTATTTGTATTTGCCAGACAGTTAATAGATTTGTTTATATTCACGGTCATCTGTATATATTTCTAACACTCTAACGCTGATTTATTTATATTTTGAGATGTTTCTATTTTAGAATTGTTGATATCTACTCTTTTAGTTTGTTATTAGTGCGATGCCTTGTTTTGTTTTATGCTGCTGCAACTAAACATTTTCACAAACTCAGATGAATAAAGTACATCTTATCTTATCTTATCTTATGTGAGTAGTCGTTGGTTCAGTAAAATAATAGTTGCAGTTTTGTACAATACTTCTTTTACAATAAAGCTGCAGATGTTTGTTTAGTAGATAAAGCCATTCACACAATTTCATCAAACAACTGAAAGTGATTTTGTTCTCACCACCAAGTGCATGAATTGAAAGCAAGAGCTGGGGATTAATCCTCAAATTGAATACATTCTTATACGGTCTATGATTCTTTGACATTCCCTACCATGTTGCTTATGGAACTTCTACATGTACGACTCTTTGATACATGCAGAGACATTGCTCATGCAGCTGTCCTCTTTGACTGCGCCCCCTTGTCCTGTGTCTTTTGATATGAAAGTACTTTGTAAACTGCTCTGTTGTTAAAAAGCTGTCCTACTTACTGTCTGTCTTTCCCCTCCCTCAGGGTCAGCCCTACATCCAGGCGGGGGGGGGCCATCCTGGGATCCCACCCGGACAGATTCATCCCATGCAAATGCCCCCAGGCATCACCCTGATGGACCGCCGGCCGCCCCACGACTACCTGCCCATCGCCGTGCTCACCACCGTCTGCTGCTTCTGGCCCACAGGCATCATTGCCATCATCAAAGCAGTGCAGGTTAAAAACACTTCATAATATTTTGCGATCTCTGAGCTTTATTAACATAATGCCGCCTCCACCAGGGAGACTTTGTAATGTAAATGCATCTTTGAGTCATTACACCCTTCGTTTTATGTTCAGGATTGTACCTGCCTAAAGAATGACAGTGATCAAAACTAAATATTGTAGGCTATCTATAAAAGTCAGATCATATTTCTTTTAGTCACACCTTTTGGGAAAAACACCCACATATGGAAGACAAATGGGGGGTGGAAATGTCCAGCCATTACTGGAAGACTGTTCATTCTAAAGCAATACTTCTTCCATGTATCACATGACTTTGAGCTAAAGTTTGATGAAAATTGTTAATTGCAAAGCGAATTAACATTAAGTCTTATTTCCAGGCAAATTTAAATGATTCAGTATTGTATTGTCAATCCAACTTATTTATTCAAACCTTCTCCCTCGCTGTCAGCCATTGGAAAGTCTGAAGAGCAGCAATGCATTGTGGGGTATTTGAGTTGCAAAGTCAAGTTACATTTCATACTCAAGAAATACTTGCAAATGTAGTATACATCCGGGAATATCTATACGCAATATCCACATAGTATATAGTTGAAATGCTCTTCATACTAGGCAAGGCCAGGCAAGTTTATTCATATAGCACCTTTCAAAACAAGGCAATTCAAAGTGCTTTACAAAAATGAAAGACATTAAGAGCATTAAGAAACAGTGCAGCAGAAACATATTATAAAATGTCATTTCAAAACACTCATTTAAAAGCAAAGATAATCAAAATAATTAAAAATAATAACACAGGTAAATGAATAAAAGTTACAGTGCAGTACTAAAAAAAACTGCTTTTCCTGACAAAGCAGGCGGGACTCTGAGGTGAATTACAAATTCTGACAATGTACAGTATATTTTCAATACCATTAAATAATGCACAGCCAGACATAAAAGGTCTACAGGAGAAGCAATCTGTCACTGCAGGATTTATATTACACATTTAAAGAGAATTTATCTTGACTCATTTAAAAGGCGTTAAAAGGCCCATGTTGTATGTTGGTCATGTTTAGTTGAGCGTGATGTGAGAAATGTAAATATAGGTCTGGTGACTCTCAAACCTCGTGATGCCTGTTGTTTGCCACTGTAACGGCAGACTGTGCTGGCCAACATACACAGTTCTCATTACGTAA
Source organism: Notothenia rossii (assembly GCF_949606895.1). Lineage (NCBI taxonomy): Eukaryota > Metazoa > Chordata > Actinopteri > Perciformes > Nototheniidae > Notothenia > Notothenia rossii. Next base: position 17,377,627 of record NC_136908.1, read on the forward strand.
CTGCACCATTGTCGGTGCAATGGGATAGAATGGATTTTATCCTCTGGGCCTGCTCAGCTGGCTTTGAGTTAAGTTGAGCTGACAAGGCATGGACCCACCGGTCTGAGCCGTATATGTTGTTATGGTGTGTTAATGTTGTGTGGAGTGGCCTCTTTCTGCACATTCAGCCTGTGCTGCAGTGAAATCGATCCATTCATGGTGCTTTATACTCCCTCCTGCTCCCACTCGTGCATCTTCTTGTTACATAATCCTTATTTCTCCTCTCTCCCACACACCCATCCCCTCCCTCCTGCCTCACTTAGGTGCGCACGGCGATAGCTAGAGGGGACATGGTGACGGCGGAAATAGCCTCCCGCGAGGCTCGCAACTTCTCCTTCATCAGCCTGGCTGTTGGTATTGCCTCCATCGTGCTGTGCACCATCCTCACCGTGGTCGTCATCATCGCCTCGCAGCACCACGACGACGACTGGGATCCTTAACTCCTTGCAGTGTCAGACAAATGGAAATCATGGCGTTTACATAGCTAACTACTCTCAAGCGTTTGGAGGAAATAGGAGCACTGAGAATGCACACAAACTGCTATTGCATCGCTGGCACACACACAGCTCCGACCTAACCTGCTGCCATCAAACACACGACCAAAAACAACCAATCACAGCTGATGTTCAAACGCCAAATACAAGCATCTGTCAAATGAGGCCCAGTATTTCTGTTAGTACAGCGAGTGCTTAATATTTACACTCTGAAATGAGCTGCAAGAGGGAATCTCCTTGTTTTAACAATTCATTTGATGCCCATTAATTCATACATAGGATGTTAGGTAGCTACTAAATTGGACCCAGATTAATTGTTTTTAGGATAGTTAAATGCACATTTTAGTCTTACAAGTACATTTGTTCTTTTTTTTATAGTGCCATGTTGAAGCAGTGTTGATTTGCAGAGTTGTATTATAAGCTTGTAGAAAGTGTTAGACGGGGTGATCAATACACATTTAACACACCTAATGGAGACTGGACTGTGTCTAATGTAATCAAACACAGAGTATTTATTTGAGATTCATTGTTTGTATGTTACATGGACACTTAGGCTGGATGAGATGATACATTATTTATGAATTATATGTTTTTTTATTTATTTAAATATCTGTTATGTATTAATTTGTTCAATGCAACAACTTTCTCTGCTCTAATTTACATTATATCACTAGATGTTGCAGCTATACAACACTCTGAAATTGGCTTAAATTTGATATCTGATGGTGATGCACTTTGTAGTTACAAGACGTTACGATGCAGCTGCTTACATTCATAGTTTTATAGTGCATGATAAATATACATTTAAGCTAAAGGGGTGTCCAGTGCAATAATAGCTGTTGGTGGGAATATTTCCTAAAGTACAAATGTGAGGTACAGTATTTTAGTACAAGCTACTGTCAAAATAAGAAATGGAGACAATTTAGATAATTGAATTTTAGGTTTGCAAACATTATTTTGGCAGTAATTTAGAAATGTATTTGCCTATCTTGTGTTGCACATCTCTTAGCTATTTAGTCTCTCAGACACTGTATATGAAAATGTAGTGCACCGTTAAACTTAAGAGGCAACATAACCCTGCATGTCATCCTCAGTTTGTCTCCATTTGTCTTAAATATTGAGGTTTCACTGTTGTAACAAAACGAGTCAGGGTTCATGTCACAAAAGAGTGTGGTCTCCAAAATGAAGCAGCAGGTGTGCTGTTATTTATAAGAGCCAACATGGCCGTAACGTTACTGTATGAACTATGACTTGAGGTTTCTGGGGTTATGGGAGGAACTGAAAATGAATGTTTCCAATAAGAGAGAGATACATTATTAATGCCTATTCTGTATTGTAGCACTTTCCGCTCTTTGAAATCTTTCCCTCTCTGTCTCTATCTTTTTTCCTATCAACATGAGTTATTGGACCTATTCATATTTCCCTTCTGCTACCCCTTTTTCCTCTGTTGGTCCCTATGATGATGCTATTTTTAAAAGAGTTATACAGAGATATTTAAAATGATGTTTGTTGAACAAAAATAGACAGTATAAATGCAGTTTATTCTGTAGTATATATTATGTTATTGTTATTATTGGCAACGGCATTGCATTTGATTATCACGTATGTATTATATTAAGTAAATCTGGGCACATATTTATCAATCTTCTAAAAACTACAATTAATATTGCTCCTAAAAGCCAGCTTAGTAACAATAACGTTTTGTGAAGCGACTTCCTCCTTTCTACAGCCTGTAACTTTTATTTGATTGATCACATATATGCACAGATACCAGGATTTACCCAATAACTGCCTTATTGATTATTATTTAAAGGAATAGATTAGAATTTTTTTATTTTCCAGCCGAGGCAGGAGAATTATCTTCGATCTCACCTTAAAAAACAATCAATTTTACTCAGTGAGTAACATTGTTTTTCTGCCAAAACATGTGATTTAATAATTATATGACTGTTCAGATAACATATTATTAATAGCTGAAGCCTTTCTGATAAAATTGCTTTTATTAACAGTTGAACTTTGTGGGAATTATCCTTATTCGCCATCTTGCAAAGCATTAGATGAGAATATCAATATGACTCTTTGTGCGTATCCATCCATCGTCTACTTAAAAACTAATAATTGAAATTAGTGAGTAGGGGTAAAATTAAGGTTTTTAACACTTAAATGAATACTTCACCTACAAAATAACCAACTGTATATAAATTATTCACTGTTTTACCTGAAGTTCTTTAGGAAAAGTTATTTTCTTTTCACGATAAATGAAGAATTTTAGAATCCGGTGAAGTTCTCATTTAAGCAAAAAGAAAAATCCCTTTTAGCCGTTTGATAAATAAACGCCCTGTGCTAATATGATTGACTGAGTGATATTTCAGTGTTAAAAGAGTAAACGAAGCACAGTATTGTTTAGTATTATAATTGTGCAGAGGGCTCTGACAGTGAGTGTGTGTCTACTGCATAGAGTGACTCTTAGCATATCTAGTTTATACAGCGCTAGGCTTCATCTCCCTGTGTGCTTTCTGATGTGACTTAACATAGCTGTTTATACACAGCTGGGAGATGTGTACTTCATTTTTATTTTTGAAATTATTATTTATTGAGCTTGTAAACGCGATGGGTTGCTTGTTTCAAAGAGCCAGAAATGTCCTGTGTACATGTGGTTCTCTTGAGGTTTATTATTATAATTATGTTCATGGCTGTGTTGCACATGCGTTAGTTGTTTCTGACTTCAGTTGTTTGAGTAATGAATAAAAGAATCATTTTTTGGTTGTGAACGATACACTGTTGAAGACTGTATATATTTTTTGTGTCTGTTTTCCCACTCTCCTGTCTCTCCATCGTCTCTGTGTCTCTGTGGCCTTTCCTCTCGTCTCATCACTAAGCTATTTATAGTTGCCCCGGTTTTTCTCCCTCTCTGTCTCTCTTTTGCCTCCCTCTATCAGAACATGAACTACAGTATCTCTCACTATCTGCTGCTTGATCACATTGTGTTTTACAGCGTCTCATTTTTCCTACATTTAGCTTTCATTGCTTTTTGGTCATCATCTTTGCATCAATAGGATTTGTTTGCCTTCCGATCCAGGAAGCATTGGTCTGTCAGAACGGTCTATCACTTTGATTTGAACTGATATATCTTGATAACCGTTGGATGTAGTGGTTTTTTTGTGCCGGCATTCATGGTCCCAAGAGGATGAATAATGACTGTCTGAATTTTCTACAAGCGCCGACATGAGGTTGACATTTGTGGGTTAGAGTGCAATGTTCTGCAGGTCTCCCTTGTAAATGAGATCGATGATCTCAAGGGACCAATTTGTCTAAATAAAGGTTTGAAATGAAATGAAATGAAATGTTCCATTAGGCCAAGGAAAGGTTGACATTCGATGTGTAGACAAAGACGAGAACAGAAGCATGAAGGGAAATAAAAAGATTTCCCTTGATGAATCTGTGCAATGATGCTGAAAGCAAGCTAACACGAATCATTGGCTTTAGTTTTGTGACTATATTCCCTCAAATGTCAGCAACAGAAGCGAAACCAGACTGTGTCTTTTTCTGTGTTTTCACACCTTTGGTTTTATGTGTGTAGTAGGAGTAGATACCTATGCATTTGTGTGTGCAGCATGCTGCAGGTTTCTCCCATATTACCAGCGACTACCCATCAGTCCCGGTGCTGTTGCCGAGGTGACAGCCCAGCGAGAGAGCTGCAGGATGACACAACACACAGCGAGGCATTAAGCGTGGCTGACCCGGGAGAAGCTGGGTTCTGTGATGGAGGAGAGAGGCGTGCAGCGCGAGGCCACGTTAAACGATTCAGAGATGCTGGCTGTCCTCGGGAGGCTAAATGGCCATCTGTGATTCTGCACACACAGGCTGGCTCAGCTCCCACCTTCAGTATCTCCATCAAACCTCTTTCTATTGGTTATATTGGTTACCCTCACTTTTTTCTGATAGGATTCAACTACAAACCAATGTTTTTGCTGAAAAACAAATGTAAAATAGCTACACTGCTAGCCTCTTGAGACCCGGAAAAAAGGTTTTAATATTTAGAGCATCTATGTTTAGCATCATTTGAATTCCAGAGAAATATCAATAAATATTTTGTTCTCAATATTTTTTAAATATGTATTTAAAAATATGTTTCCTGCAGTGGAAATGGGGTACATCTTTTCTACGAAACACAGATTACAAGGTTCTATTTGGAAACTAAATGGAAATTAATTTTCAATTTGAGTACTTCTTAACCAATAAATAAACATAAAAAATAGTTCTGCAATTAAAATCCAGTGGAACAATGAAAGTAAGTTCATATGTATACTCAAGTATTGTACTATGGGGAATTTTAGAATACTTTAAGTAAGCAGTTTAGTTCATACATTCACTTCGCTACATTTTAGAGAGATATTTGTTTTTCCAACTGAAACATAAAAATGCAACAAATGAAACTGCTGACAAACTGATAATAAAAGGTCAGAAGATAAAAAGATTGAAAACCACTAGTTTAATTTGTATCTTATTATGAAAAGTAACTTTAATTACAGCTTTTTTAATGTAGTGCTACTTACGACACTTCCATATAAACTGTACTGAAGAAGAAGTATTAAGTAGCATGAAATGAAAATACTAAAGTACCTTAACATGGTACCAAGGTACAGAACTTGAGAAACTATACTGAGTTACTTTCTGAGTGACATACTAAATAATCTACTGCAAATCAAATCACAAGATTTTTTATTATATTTGTGCAAATACTCAAAACATCAGTAACTAAGGCCGTGATTGTCATGTGTACACGAATGCAAACATTGTTTTACAGCATCCGGACCAGACAGCGTTTGGCACAGTGCAGGAATTGTTGGGAACAAATAGACGAGGATCCAGGTGATGCAAACACAGAGCTGGCGTAAGAAAAACATCAGTACAGGCGCCTGCAGACTGGAGTGTGAAGCTCCAAACAAGTCCTTCATTTAAGGAAATGATCCAACAAGTCAGAGCATAGGTGCAAAGTTAAAAAAGTCACGCTCCATGAAGCAGGTTTGTATTATCGAAGAATCTGCTTTTTGATGTACTGGCAGAGGCAGAGAGGGGCGGTGGTACAGTGATTCCTCCGGGGACGGAGGCGGTGGTGGGTCGGTCCTGACAGCCGCTGGGACACCAACAGCTTCACGTACGCTGCACTGTAGGTCATCAGAAGCTGGTAGGCTTTGGCCTGCAAAGAAGAGTATTAGAAGTCTTACTAACCTTCTTGATTCGAAATATTAAAACATAATGGCTATTCCTATTTACAATTCCATTATCCAGCCATTTGTTTTATTTTATACTGTATAGCTATACACTTCTGAGATATTAAACTGTCAAGCTTAATATGATTTAACTAAAACTTTTACAGAGACTTAAACTAGCTCACACACTTTGAAACTCTGAAACAAACTAAACTTAAATGAAATCTAAAAGTAAAAAAACATTTTAAAAGTAATTGAAGATGAAACATTTTAAACTTTAAATGTATGCGCAAACCTAGCTGCTTTTTTTTTTCTTTTTACGCTGCTATGGACAATCTTGCACCATTATTGATATTGATGTGAGTGTTATTTTGTATATATTGATTGTTGTGTTTTTTTATCTTAATGTGTGCATATGTGTAAATGTGTCTGTTGATTGGGTATAGGATATACATATTTTATACATATCTTTATACATATCTGTATATTGTATAATTTTATTTTTGTATTCGGGATTGTTGGAAACGTAATTTCGATCTCTCTGTCTGTACACACAAACGGAAAGATTGACACTAAAAGCTCTAATATGCATTTCCTCAGTGTGGGAACAAGTACATCTCTTAGCATCCTTTACCTGAGCAGGTAACGACTGGTCAGGGATGAGGCTGTAGTTGGTGGTGACTTTGGCAGCCTCTGGCGGGCTGGATGGAGTACTGCTGCCCGTGCTCTCCTGGCTCAGCAGAGGCCTCTGTTCATCAGGGTCCTGCTCCACATCTGACCCTCCAACCTTGAGCTCAACCACCGTTTCCTCCGTCACAAGGGCCAGATGCGACATTTTCTTCTTCAATTTGTTCTGGTGAAACACCAATCCTTTTTATCATTTCCTTCCTTCTGCCAAATTGAAGCTACGAAATCTGAAGCCACCCATTAAGGAGTACATTTCTGTTTTCCTGAAGATATGGAAATTAGTATCCTTTCAACAGCAGCTGGAATTATGCTTCTATTGATTTCGGGGAAGAATTTACATTGAAGTACAAGAAAAAATCAATAGAGCAGCAGGTGAACAAACTGAGGACAGATGTACTCACCTGGGTTTCATTCACCACAAAGCTGCCCTCCTCTAAAGTTTCAGTCAGTGCCCTCAGACAGCGGGACATGTCCCAATACACAAAAGACAGCTGCAGAGAGGTACAGAGAGACGTATAAGACTTTATCAGAGGCTGCCAAAGAAAAGAATATTCATCAATTGATCTAATGACATACTAGCATGATTCAGGACAACGTAATTAAACATCCAGTCAAAGTAATGCATGGCCTTTATTTTATATTTAAGTATATATTCAATACAAAGAATATGAATACATTGTTGGGAAATGTCTGGAAATGTGGAAGTATACAAAGTTTTGTAGATTAGGAAAGGGTTTGTATTTGTTTTGTCATTGTTGTGCAGTTCTGCCTGCTGAGACGTTATCTTAATTGCAATCTTGCTGAGTCATTTACCACATGTTTCTTTTGTATCATTCTTCCGTCCCTCACAGTGTTATAAATAATCATATTGTGTTTGTATTCCTTTTATTCTCCCTGACAGGCAGAGCAAGTCAGAAAGTAAGAAGTAAGCAAGAAAAGACCAAAAGTCAATTCTGGTACATTTAGAAACCTTATTTTCTTGCAGTTTGAGTTTATTTATAAAACCAACCTGCATGTTTCCTGCGCAGGACTGCACCCAGTCAACCACGGCCACCATCAGCTTGTGTTTAACCAGCCTCTCATTCACCTGGATTAACCGGACGTCTAAATTCATGTCAATCTGACACAGAAACAGACAAAGAAACATGTTTTTAAATTAATTATTTCCAATGATAAGTATTCAATTTGATCTAAGTGTAATTGTGCCATTGGGCAATACATGCAGTCAAAACCAACACAACTATTGTGTCCATATTAATTACATTAACGAAATAACTACAGATCCAAACTCAGATGTAAGTTATTGTAAATGTGTCAATATTACTGTAAACATGGTATCAGACCCCCCCTTACCTCCTTGTTACTGCAGTGGAGGATGAATATGATGGCAGTGGTGAGGAAGATAGAGACCAGGCTGACAGAGAGGCAGAGGACCCAGTAGTCACTAACTGTGATAAAGACGTGGAGGGTGGAGAACACAGCGCACCACACCACCAGATACAGCACCTGGTGGAGGAAGAGCAAAGGTTGCTATTAACCAGAAGTATAAAACTGGTCTCATTTTGGAAAATATGCGTTGCAGTTTACAATTTGTATTTGAGTTTCTCACAGCAAACTTCAATTAAACACACTTAGAGAACTTTAATATTGATTGATTGATTGATTGATTGATTGGTTGGTTAATTTAATTATTGACGTATAGATGTATAGATTGATAGGTTGATTGATAGGTGTACTGATTGATAGGTGTATTGATTGGTTGATTGTTTGATGGTTTGATGGTTTGATTGATTGATTGATTGATTGATTGATTGATTGATTGATTGATTGATTGATTGATTGATTGAGAGCAAGAGTACTACGGAAAGTAGCTTAGTAGGTAACTATAGTTGGTACACAGAAAACCCAGACAATCATACCGGTGCCATTAAGAAATGGAAGAGGGCCGAGTTGAAAACCATGTATCTCCTGACTGAGGGAACTTCCAGAGCTGTCTTCAGAGGAGTCTCCATGTCTTCCTCTGGAATCTAAAAACATTAGTAAGTAAATAGAGATTAAAGTAAAGATATCTGAATGTTATGGTGCCACAGTGGGTCATATGTTTGTGTTGGTGTCTGGGTGTTTTCTGACCTGAAAGCCATCATTCTCAAGTTTGGCTCGGCAGAGAGACAGATCAAAGCTTGGGTTTAACATCGAACAGCTGGGCATCGCCACAACACACTGACCTGAGAGAGAGACAGAGACAGACAGAGAAGACTTTAAACCTATATTTTCATCAGCCAGTGGTAAAAAGATGGGCCAATAGTCTTGCGCTGACAATGCTATATCTTTACAAAGAATTATGACATAATGCTCAATAATGTTTTTTAGGAAGTAAAACAAAAAATGACATCCCTTTATGTCTGTTTACTGGTATCTATAGTCAGGCAGTTAAATCATGTGAGCAGTTAAATCATGTGAGCAGTTTATTACCATTTGACCAGTTGGTTCTGTTGTTGTTGGACTGCTCTGACTCAGCTTTGGTTTCTCTGACCTGCACATCCATCTCACCGTCCTCCATCACGGAACAAACGTTGTTCTTGCTCTCCATCATTTCAGGTCCTAAGGAGGAAACGAGCATATCAGAGATAATCTGAGATTAACATTATAAAGCTTCTGTCTGATTACTAATATAACATTTGGAAATTGAAAGTTTGGAACAAAAAGAGGTAATTAAAATGTTTCATTGAGCTCTCAGGACCTGAAGCCTTTCAATAAAATAAAAATAAAATCCATGATTTTCGTTTCAAATCAGGGAAAAATAGAAAGTTTCATCTGACAGCGGTCAAGCATCACTTAAAGAATAACAGTATACCAAGAAAAGAACGCAACAAATCTAAATCCTGTATGTTACAAATGTAAACAGCATGACATTCAATGTGACTGTGACTGACACAGTACTTAAAGACAGCACATTGATTATTCCATGCTTTTGTGTAGAAATGTGAAGGAAGTACATCTTGACTAAGTTTTTACATTACTAAATGATGTGATAACTTGCATTTACGAGTAAGTGGTAAAACATATTACTAACATGTTTTGCAATTGAGAGTAAGTAAAACTAGTTAACTTTAGCAAGTTAGCAGAGAAGTTGAAATAGTTAGCTACAATCATGAATAGTTGAAAAATGTATCTAGCCTTAAAGGACATTGATACGCATTTAGCTAGCATTAAAGGTAATGTATAAACAGTTTAAACATTTAACTGGCATACAAATCTAATGAATTGCCTGTTGAGGTAACTACCAACAATGGTGATGAAAACACAGTTGAAATAGCTAACTAGCATCAAAGGTCATGGAAAAATAGTTGCTAGCATCGAAGGTTATATACAGTTTATATATTATGCCATCAGCAAAGGTTATGGATAGCAGTTGAAATAATAGATACACAGCTTAAATACTTAGCTTTAGTTAGTTGAAGTTGTTAATTAGCATCAAAGGCTTGATCAAACATTTCAAATGGTGAACTAAAAGTTATTTATAGTTGAAATGTTAAGCTTAAAGTTCCCATGTCATGCTTTTCCGGTTATTACCCGTCCCCTTGTGTGTTATGAAGGTTTTTATGCATGTAAACGGTCTGCAGAGTCAAAAACCCTCAAAGTACACCCTGTAGCGAGTAAAATGATGAATAAACTGTTGGAATAGTTGCAATGGATTACATTTATTGGTTTAACCGTTGAGCTAAATGTAATGGATAAACTAAGTTTGGTGAAAGTAATAGATTAGAAGTTGAAATGGTTAGCATTATTTAAAAGAAACGGTTATATGGTTAAAAAGTCCAGTGTCTGCCACTACAAGAAGTAGGCCTAACTGTTCAAGTAAGTAAGTCCTAAACACTGATTATTCTATTGTATGAAGCATATGTTGTGACTTTACCCATTTATATCAATTAAAGTGTTAAAAAGAATTCAGTTTGTAATCCATTTATTTAAAAAAGAAAATATGAATGGTGGATTAGGGACCAGGCCAATGGGTTAAACCTGTCACTCTTGAAGAAACAGAACAGTCCAATGTCTCTTTCTAGCAAACCCGATCAGATTAACCATAGCCTCTCGACTCTGAAAACATTTGCAGTTTATTTAAAGAAAGGCAGGAAACCAGATCACTTCTGCTTTCCGGACAAGTGTTCTTTACTGCAGTGACATGGTGATGGTGTGATCGGCTGGCGGAGGCATTAGATTAGGAGGCTGTTGTTTATTTATTCAATATATTCAGTTTAAAGAAGTAGATATGCATTTTATACTTTATAAGCCTTTATAGTTGCCAATATCTGTCCTGCATTTTAAGAAAATGTCCAGAATGTCATGTATTATCATTGCGGTGCAGCTCAGCCTGTTAATGGAGGATAAGAGCTGTGTTTGGTCATGACTCTCCACAGCACATTTCATGACATAGACAGTTAGTTGTTCTATTTAAAGTAATAGCCAGCTCTCCTTCTCCCCTGCCTGCTTGTGACAACACCACATTTTAGCACTGAGGTGTAAACACTCATTGCTCTACTTTATATGACTTTCGCCCCTGCAGTATAACTGCTTTCTCTGCTATTATTCTAAAATGTCCACTTCCATACATGTAAATAAAGCAATACTGACTGTGGCCCTATTTATCATTTCATTTCATTTCAAACCTTTATTTATCCAGGTGTATCCCATTGAGATCATTGACCAATGTTTGGCTCTATGAAACCTGATGTACTTATATGATTCTGTTTTCTTCAAGGTTGTATCTTCCTGGTCGAATGTACTTACTGTAAGTCGCTTTGGATAAAAGCGTCAGCTAAATGCAATGTAATGTAATGTAATGTAATTGATCTCTTTTTCAAGGGAAACCTGCTCAAGTAGGTTCCACATGAAACATAAAAACATAAACAGAACAGCAAAATGGACACCATACAGCATCATTACAGGGATTTACAATTTACATAACTATCCACATGAACAGGGACCAACAGCTTCCGATTGAGTAGCATCCAACCGAGCTTTAAAAACATTTAGTGACACCAGATTGCTCAGTTTCCATTTCAATTGCAGACTATTCCAAGACAGTGGAGCTGCGCATCTAAATGCCATCTTCCCTAAGACAGTCCTAGCAGTTGGCACATTTAATAAAAACACAGCATGCGATCTCAGGCAGTAGCTACTTACAATTCGCTGTGAGATCAGGGAGCAGATGTAGGATGGAAGTTTCCCTAACATGGCTTTGTATATAAAAATGTACCAGTGACTGAGCCTCCGTACAGTTAGCGAAGGCAAACCAGCCCTTGCATACAGGATACAGTGATGGGTTAATGCAATATTGCCTGCTTATACGACAGAAGGAGATAAAGAAAGCACACTATTTATCATACATGTGCAAGAAGAGGGCTGTGTTCAAATACAGGCATAAGTGTTACTTCTCGATAGAGGAAATAGCATTTACTGTATTTCTTGAGCTTATCAGTACAAACACGACCGACAATCCCTTATCTTAAAATTGCATCTTGGTTTGGTTATGTGTTGTTATGCATACTGCTGAACTAAATAAGTGTGTATATGTGTCTATATAGTGCAATTCTTGCAAACAAGAAATTCCCATGATCTTTTTTGTTACACTGATATTTGCTGGGATGCCATACTCCGGACACTTAATCCCCCACATTGTTTTGAACGTTCATGCAATCAAATGCTCTCATAGAATTTAAGGGTATAAAAATAGGTGAAGGAAGTCACTTTTTAGGGTGAAAGGTTCATTTAACAAGCTTGATTTTTTTCTGTGGCTGCCCGACATGTTTCATTGGAGAAGTCCACCTTTAAGACTGTGAGGTCTTGAAACCAAACCCAGTATAAGTGAAACCAGAAAGTCCCATGATGAATTACATACCTCCATTGTCAACATTGTGATGATTGTATTCCTTTTTCAGCCCATTTCTGTAGTAGATCCCTTGAAAGTAACCATGTCTTGCTTACAGACTGTGTCGTACTTTCACACTGAAATGAGCCCAAGCAGAGTTTCATTCTGACTTCTCTTTTTCTGTTTCTCCCTGTCTCAGCGTGTGACTCAGATCAGCTCGGCCTCATGACTACAGGAATGTGGCTTGTGGTTCACAGCTCAACACCGTCAGAACTAAAGAGAGCGAACTGTTATATGTAAAGGCGTATTAAGATGGCATATTAAAAAAATGTCATGAGGTGGAGCTTGTGATTCGTCTGCCTTTTGTTTGCAATTATTGAGAGTGTTATGGTGTCCGGTGCAGCTTAACTGAAACTGAAACACATTAACATATTGTTATGGATAATTTGGGGTCATGAAAAATAAAAAAATTATGTCATGCATGTTTCCCTTCCGCATTGTGAAGGATTGAAGTCTACAATTACAAAACATTAGTCTCCTTTGTTCACATGTGAGACTTTGTTTGAAATGTAAATGTTAACAATAGTGTTATCCTTATTCCTACAGCAACACTAACTTACTGCAAACTGCATACAGCTGTGTATAGGGTACAAGACTTCACACTGTAACACGGTTGGTGGCCTGTGTTCTGTTTTATGAAAATTCTGCCTCCATGTGGATACAAGCTGTAAGTGTATATACCAACATCTTTTTGTGTGGTACTTTTGGAAATTGACTAGATAGAAAATTAGATGCATAAATTAATTGAAATGAATAACACATAGTCTACTCTTTTTCTGCTGACACCATTTATCCATTCCTATTAAATAATAAACACAAATAATGAACTATTTTCCCAGGTGATGTTTTACCTCAGCAGAAACCAATGTCATAGACATGAAATATGTGGTTCATTAGATGTGAATTTCAAAGTGATAACAAACTAGTAAAAAAACGCGTTGAATCACTAATTCCACCAGGACACAAATTGATCTCATTTTTAGTAACAAACCAGAGAGAATTTTAAAATCTTTTAATATGTTAACTGGTCTCTCTAACTACAATATGATTCTAATCGCCAGGAACCTAACAAAAAGGCGATTTAGCCCTTCCTTCAGGAAAAATTATTCTTTTGGAATTCCCAAAAACAAATATGAGACCTTTATAAATGCTGTTCAGCATATTAAATGGGATGATCTTTTGCTGGGAATAGACCACGAAGACGACAGTAAAATGTTCTCAAAAAAATGAGAGAGCACTATCAGAGATTTTAATTGCAAATTCAAGCAGAAAAATAAGAAAAACACTGTCCCTTGGATAAATTACGATATTTTAAAACTGATGAAAGAACGTGATTCCTAAAAAAATCAATCAAAACTAAATTAAGCCATGACAGGCATCACTTTGCTATGCTGAGGAAGAAAGTCATTAAGAAGTTACGGAAGGCTAAGGCAGACTTCTTCTTGACTATAATAGACAAGGCAGGGGGTAATTCTTAAATGATCTGGAAACAGTTAAAACTATTCACTGGAAATAAATATAAGGAAAGAAAACAGCTTGAACTTAAAGTCAATGGAAAGCTTATAAACAATCCAGCTGACATAGCTGAAGTTTTAAACCACTACTTCATTGATTCTGTTGCAACCATTGCACAGTGTTTCTCACCTGTCTGCACACATTTTTGTTATGTTAATACAATTGAGCCGGCTTTCAGCATAAGAAATATCACTGAATCTGAAGTTATAAAAGTGATTGGATCACTTAAAGCATCGAGAACAAAAGATATACTTGGCATGGACATGGTTATGCTAAAATATTCTAGCACACCACTTTCTAATCCTATTGCCAAAATGATTAACCTCTCCTTCAGTCAGGGAATGTTTCCAAGTGTTTGGAAGCCAGCTATGTTTATCCCAATATTTAAAAGTGGAGACCCCATGTCTTCCTGTAACTACAGGCCAATTAGCATCCTTCCTACAGTGTCAAAGGTTGCTGAAAAACTTGTGTCTGAGCAAATCATTGACCATTTAATCCATCCAGTGGTTAGTTTTAGGGTAAACTCCTGTTTTTTTTTTGTATTCACTTTAAGAGAAATGGATTTCAGAAACAAGTCTCACAAGTTTGGCTCGAGGTAACATTAACAAAAGCAAACTGTTGTTAGACTATGTTCCCCCCTTCTAAACGTATGAAATTAATGAGAAAAATATGAACGACTCTTCATAGAGCCACGTCCTACACAGCTTTAAAGTTGTATCAAGCTGAAGCATTACATTCGTGCCAGCGCCTAATTATAGTTTCTAAGGTATTAGAAAGTTGGTGTTCTGGAAGGGGTTTAGCATAGGATCAATTCCCTTGGGATGCTATCAAGAACTGTTTTACAATCAATAGTGTGTGTGTGTTTAAGTTTCCAACCCTGCTTCATAGGTCCATCATACAAGATAGGGGATCTATTGGCAGCTGCTGATGATAACATTCATCATTATGGTTTACTAATTGTTGTCTTTTTGTCCTCCAGGTTGCACTGCCACGTCTACAGTAGCGCAGAATGGACAGAGGAAACATGATTGGGCCTCATGTTTTTTGCAGCCAACATACATTCTCCTACAAACTTGGGATAGGAGGGTGAGTGAACAAGTTATCCATTGGTTGGAAGCTACATCACCTCCTCTTAGACAGTTTATTAACATACGCACAACTGCAAATAGGGTAACAAGAGGTGCAGCGAGAGGAGATTGCATTATTCCACTGAGAAAAAGTTCTTCCAGTCAGTCTTCATTTTCTGTTAAAGCTGCTCAGCAATGGAACTCAATCCCATCTCCAATCAGAGACCAGACCACATTCACTTTATTTAAATCAAAACTCAAAATATGGTTAGTGAGGAATCAGCTCTGCCAACACTGACCCAATCTTCTGCTCCTTACAACCCACTGCCTGTGTTTTAACATGTTCTTGTTTTGTTTTATTTGTTTTGTTTTAATGTTCTGTATTTTAAAATGTTTTATTTAAGTATCCCAGTAATGTATGTTGCATTAAAAAGATAGCAAAACAAGTCTAAACAGAATATACAGTAAATCCATTGGATAATCACATCGAACAACTCATCTTTTGCCAATACTTTATTGGTTAGAAATGCATTTTTATTTTAAATGCGACGTACAGCAAACGTGTCTAAAAACACAATAAATTCTTATACGATGCAACATACAAAAACATTACAGAAAAGTATAATACAAAACTAAATGCAATTAATAAATAGCAAGATCAAATGGAATAACAATCCTAATTTCTCCGTCTTTAAACAATATGTCATTTATTTGGCCCAGTTTGACCTTTAGGCCTATAGGGTATAATGAAATTCTTTAAGAAATTAAAATGTTATATTTAATCTAACAAAACTGATTTAAGCATTCATAATCCTGTTGTAACTAAGCTATACATTTATGCCAATTTTTCAATATAATATCTCATTAAATATATCTCTTGTGTATGTTCATATTGTTTTTTGTAGACTGTTTTCCTACATTGCACTAATTTACCTGAATGAAAAACAACAAATCACTTCCTGATAGGGCAGGGCTGCAGATCGGGTAGTGACCATGTAGTGACACTGTTTGCTGCCGCTAGTCATGTGAGCTCCACCTTGGTCACATGACCTGAGCTGGAAGTATTTTGCGGATGAGCCAGTTTCGCAGAGCATTTCCGCCTGTTATCTCAGCCGGTTTTGTTGTTTTCGTGGATGCACTTTAAACGGACCATCTGTACTTTAATGTGATTTCTCTTTCGGAATACAGAAGAGTCTTTTAGAGTCTAACATGAAGACAGGAAGCTGCCGGCTCGCTGCTCTGTGGACACTTCTCTCCGTTGCGTTGAGTCCCTGTGTCTGTTCCTTCGGCCCTAATCAGGTACAGTAGACTAAAAACATCGAGTCCCCTGCTGTAGGAACACATGTTGATGAAACAAATGTGTTATTTCAGCTTGATTTAATTGAAGTTATGTGACTTTATATTTCTTACATTTTTGCAGCATATGCATGCATGTTTTCACATGTGGTGGGATTAGTGTTGAACTATTTGACTTAAGGAAGTAATAATACCATACTGTAAAAATAAAAAAGTATTATTTGCAAAATGTTTTATTATGCGTAAATATAATTATTCAGTCATTACCATTGAACATGTAAACAGCACTTAAATCATTTTGGGGGAGTAGTTGTGATTAAACATGTAGTAGGCCTAGTTGAATGACTATTCCTATTTGCAGGTTAATTCAAGTAGATATATTACTTTGCCATTATCTGAGTAGTAGACTTCCGAAGTGAATCAAATGTGTGTCTGTTATAACCTGGATCAAAAGGCCACAACAAAGAGGAGACACACCATATCAACGGTTAGAAAAATATGTTTATTAAAGCAAATGATTAAAATAAGCCAAATTAATCAAGTAAAGCACGAGGTGTGAACGTCAGTGGTATCAGTAATGTAACTGCAGGGTGAGGATTGCATGAATATGTATGTGTGAGGGCAGGGACGTGCACAGACATTTGGAAGGGCTATTGCTCTTAACTGGAAAAAGGGACATTTTGAACATTTTAACTTTTTTTGTATGTAAAAGAAACCAAACGATTATTACTTCAACTAAATTGAACAGTAATTCACATCTCATAACAAAATAAGCTAAGGCGACTACTTGCATTCGGTGACTTGATTTAAAAAATGAAAACCATGGACATTTTTTGTTTTGCGGTCCATATCTCATCAAAAATATCTAATGTTAGTAACTATTATATACAAACTAGGGACAATTCTGTTCTAATGTAGTTTGACCAGACCATTGTAACTGGTGTGCAGTCCAGACATACTGATAAAATAGGGCTTCTACCTAATTACCTTAAATAAACTCACTAATTAATTAAACCAGTTCAATACGCATTATTCTTATTCTTATCATTATTTATGAGCGCAGCCAGTAACGGTAAGGTATTTAATTACTTATTTATTTAGCATTACATAACTTAGTAACGGAGATGGTCAAACTAAAGTGGTAGAGACATGGCAGAAATCCTACAATGAAGCGGGACAGTGAACTGTTCACCCCGTGAGAGGGCGATCAAGAAAAGAGCGAGCGGCCCCGTTGAGGGAGTTTACAGAGGAAAAGACACAGAAAGACAGATGCACAATAACAACAAGTAGGCTATATTTAGGTGTTTTTTTGTAAATAACCGACGGTATCAAAAGGAAGTAAAGTCCCCTGGTTTGTCCCTACCCTAACTGCCATGAGAGAACTCAAAATCAAATTTCCAAAATCCGACACTGAGGTGGTCTTAACGCACCGGTAGATGACAGCACTGACAAAGTGTGTTTCCCGCAGCGAGACGCTACAATACTAATTGTGGGCTTATCATGTTGATTTGGCCACAAGAGAAAAAAGAAAAACAAACTTGCTCTCTCCAGAGGGGCAGGTTAGCCAAAAAGGCCAAACGGGCCGTTGCCCGGGCAACATTAGCCCGTACCTGTGTATGTCCCTGTGTGAGGGTGTTGAGGTGCACAAAGTAAAACAACTGAAATAACTAATATCATACTCAACCGAACCGGGTGCCTGTATCAGAAAGCAGAGAGGGAACAGAGAGGAGCAGAGAGGCTTTAAATAGCTGCAGGGCACCAGACCCAGGTGCCCTGAGTTACTGCAATCAATGCAATCACCACACCACAGCACAGACAAGACAGCCACACCCTCTCTAATGATGAACCCACAGGGGCATCACAGCCCCCCCTTAAGACGGAGACCCCAAAGGGATCCCCGAAAAACCAACACAAAACATCCAGAGCCAGAGAGACTTCCTACCCCATCGGGGCACGTGAGAGAGCATCCACCAACTCGGCTCTCTTCATCTGGCGCCTTAATGTCACACTCATCAGCCAACCCCAACCCTGGACTTAGCTTGGAATGTTGAGACCTGCAGTGGCATTAGGGCTAAAACCTGATCCCCTGGGCTGAATTCACTATACTCTGCTTTATGGTCATAGAGTCTCTTCATATCTGCCCTCGCACCAGCTAAATTTGTCCTTGCCATTTCCACCGCTACATACAGGCGAGGACAAAAAACATGTACATAGTCCACTAAATTCCTAGTTGGCTCACTCTCAACCAACCCCATAATGGAGAACAGCTAACGGACCACGCACCGTATGCCCAAAGACTAAATCACTAGGGCTGAACCCTGTACTTTCCTGAACGACTTCCCTGGACGCCAGCATGAGCCCTGGAAGTCCCTCCTGAACAAAGTAACCCTGGGCTAATTCTCTGACCTTCTCTTCCGGCAACAACTCAGTCAACGGAGCAAAAAGAGATGAATCGTCCTTCTGACTCTTCACCCAGCCCCCCTTTGACACAGACGAAAGGAGATCAGGCAGTGAGACCACATGTTCACCATGGCTTTTGCTACACTCCGAAACAGGCGGGTCAGCAGATATTTTACCGGTCTGCGCACGCGTGACAGCACAAACTGGAAACACACTTGGAAACTGCAAACCGCTCTCATCTGGCTCCCCAGATGCCACTGGCCTGGAAACCACCACAGGCAGTGACACACAGCACTACCAGAGAGATCGTTGCCCAAAATCATAGGCTTCCCATCGAGTGGCATTGCGGGACGCACACCGATATGCACAACTCCCTGCACCAGCCCACAATCCAGCACTATTGTAAGCCGTGGCACAGGAATCAAGCCCATCTCCATGCCCCTCATCAGCACAAAATCCCCCGTCTCTGTCTCTGATGAAAAAGGCAACACTGACTCAACAATAAATGAGTATCTAGCTGCTGTGTCACGCAACACCTTAATTGGAACATAGGCTACTTGTCACTACCGACTACTGATAGATAGGCCTACAACAGCTTCCGTGATGAACGGCTCAAAACCAGAACCCACTAGGGTTCTGGGTCGGCACAAACCGGCTTCTTATCAGGCACCATGCCCGATCCTACACCCAACGACTTTTTAACCAAAATGGCAGAACACATGGCTGGAGCATGTGATGAAAAACAAGGCTTCCCCTCAGGTTCCAGCAACGGACACTGATCCTTCTAATGACCCTCTCCTCTGCAATAATTACATTGGCCCACTCTGGCGCCCTCGGGTCGCCCCGGACCTGCAAATCTACGGGAGGAGCCTGGTGAAAACTTTGCACCACCGCGGGAATAGCCACCATCTTCTCCACGTCTCCAATCACCCCTAGAACACTTCTCTGTAAAACTGCCCTTATGCGTCAACACAAAATCATCCGCTAATTCGGAAGCTCTAAGCACGGTGGAAGGCTTCTGCTCATTTACATAAGTGGCCACACGCTGAGGGATAACATCTTTAAACTGTTCCATTACAATCAGCACACAACGACCGTTAAAACTGGCAACCTTTGCTGGCGTGCACCACCGCTGTAAATGAGAAGTAGGCTAAATCACGGATAAACTCCACATTTGTCTGCTTATTCCCCTTGAACCAACTTCTGACGATACACTTCAGGAACCAGTTCATATGATTTTAACACCACTGATTTTACTCTAGCATAGTCCAAAGTATTTTCGCCACAAATAGCTGAATAGTACGGTGGCCCTGAAGTGCAAGACACCACAGCATTTCACAAAACGC
The DNA here is from genome assembly GCF_949606895.1 of Notothenia rossii. Taxonomy (NCBI): domain Eukaryota; kingdom Metazoa; phylum Chordata; class Actinopteri; order Perciformes; family Nototheniidae; genus Notothenia; species Notothenia rossii. The sequence goes on from NC_136908.1 coordinate 17,397,613, forward strand.
CACAGCATTTCACAAAACGCCACAGCGTTTCAGAAAACGCAACAGCATTTCAGAAAACACAAATGCATTTCACATTGGACGGAAAGGGTATTCCTTTAGGGAGAACACTTCTTGTTTGTGATTGGACAGAGCCAGCCAGAGAAGCACTGCTGTGATTGATTGTTTTTGCTGCCAGTCAAGAAATGACGCTTCGTAATTGGTCAGCACTCGACAGCGCAATATCTCCCAACACATCAGCCGTAATTAGCACACACTCAATCAATGTTTATTTATATAGCCCAATATCACAAATGTTGCATTTGTCTCAGTGGTCTTCACCGTTTGTACAGAATATCAGTATGACAACATGACACCCTTTGTCCTTAGACTCTCACATCGTACAAGGAAAAACTTCCAGAGAAAACCCCACAGTTTAAAGGGGAACATGGGAGAAACCTCAGGGAGAGCAACAGAGGAGGATCCCTCTCCCAGGACGGACAGACGTGCAATAGATGCCGTGTGTAAATCGAAAAGATAATACATTTACAACATAGGTAGACCAAATGCATTTGGAAATGCATGTGTCTATAATAAGAAGATGAATCCACGAGGATGTCAGCAATCTTGTGGGAGCCATCAGGGAAGTAGTATGGTGAGAGTCAGGCAGGACCGCAGAGACAGGTTCAGCCACGACTCGAAGTCCAGGACTCAGATCCAGAACTCAGGATCCAGGGCACACGACCACAGCAACAGGATTAGCCTCGACTCAGGATCCCGGCGTATATATGGACACAAAAAAGAGATTTGGGGGAAGCTGGGTTAATCGGAACATGAGAGTACACAGGTACAAACAGCCAGAAAGACGAAGTAAGGTGCCCCCCCCCCAACAGTCCAAGCCTATAGCAGTTAAATTAACGAGTCTACATACATGCACTCCCTTAGGATAGGTTGAGGGAAAAGGGTAGCAAGTAAGAAGTAGGAAAGAGAGGTGGAGAGGCACACACAGGGAGAAAGGTCCCCACTGGAACCTGAATTGGTTAGAGGTATAGGAGTAGGTCAGTGGCTATATTCCACACTCCCGGTGCCGGGCTAGGCGTTCTCTGCAACCTGTTACCCTCTAATAGAACCTCGAGAGGTCAGAGATGGGAAAGGTTTTTGGATAAAGTTTTAAATATAAGTTCTAAGTTTTTAGGATTTAAGTGAAAGAATAAGAACTAAAATGTATAGGTGAAGAGGCACAACGTATCTACGTCAATGCACTCTTATTAGATTATTTTATTTTATCACTACAAGTAGCGATGCACCGAATATTCGGCCACCGAAAATTATCGGCCGAAAATGGTTAAAAAGGCCCTTTCGGCTTTGTCAGAGAACAGGGTTACGTTGATCATACTCCGCATATTTGTCCGGGTGTTTTGATTTCAAGTGGTGGAGTAATCCCGAAGTGGTGAAAGTCTTTGCAGTTACACCCCCTCGAGAAATGTCAGTTGAACACGTTTTACAAATCGCAATCCGCGCCTCTCTCTCTGATATTTTTAAATATCTCCAAGCGGCAGACATGTTGGCTGTGAGCCAGCCGCGAGCATGGTCGCGCGCCGCGCTTGTCGCCGCGTTTTGATTACGTCATCACAACAACACGTTAGGTTACCAAACTTATAGGTGCATTTGTTGTTGTTGAAGGCCTGGCTGTCACAGTCTTTATTTACACTATTTTGTTGTAGGCCTACTGGCCTAGATGTTTATGCAGTTTTAAAGCACCTTGGCTTTGTTCTGAATGCACTCTGTTGTAGTTATCCTACAGAGAAAAGAAAATACACTTGACTTGGAATTAATGTACTGTATGCATTCAAAAGTGCTGAATAAATGTTTTATGGACCCATAATAGTGATTATTATTTAAGTTAAGTTTTGCCATAATCATGTCTTTTTCCATAATCAGGTAGCTGAACAACATTGGTAAAAAATGTATACATTATATATATATATTTCTATATATATATTTCTATATATATATATATTTCTATATATATATTTCTATATATATATATTTCTATATATATATATCTATATATATATATTTATATATTTCTATTAATCGTTTTCGGCCTTTCGGCATTCGGTTTTCGGCCAACTGTTTCCTATTTTCGGTATCGGTTTTGGCCAAGAATTTCCCATTCGGTGCACCCCTAACTATAAGCTTTATCAAAAAGGAAGGTCTTAAGCGTACTCTTAAAAACGGATAGGCTGTCTGCCACCCGAACACAAACTGGAAGCTGATTCCACAAATGTGGAGCTTGATAAGAAAAGGCTCTGGCTCCCATTGTACTTTTAGAGACTCTAGGAACAACCAACAACCGTGCATTCTTGGAACGCAATGCCCTAGTTGGACAGTAGGGTATAATGAGTTCTTTAAGGTAAGATGGCGCCTGCCCATTAAGGGCTTTGTAGGCGAGAAGAAGAATTTTTAATTCTATCCTGTGTTCTATAGGGAGCCATTGTAAGGCAACCAGAACAGGAGTAATGTGGTCCCTTTTCCTAACTCTAGTTAGTACACGTGCTGCAGCATTTTTGAATCAGCTGCAGCGACTTAACTGACTTCTTGGTACACCCTGATAATAAAGAGTTACAATAATCCAGCCTGGAAGTAACAAATGCATGGACTAGTTTCTCTGCATCGTTTTGAGGCAAGATATGCCTAATTTTGGCGATGTTGCGTAGATGGAAGTAGGCGGTCCTTGAGATTGATTTTATGTGGGCGCTAAAGGATAAATCCTAATCAAATATAACACCAAGATTCCTTACAGTCTCACTGGAGGCCAAATTGATGCCATCCATAACTAGCATATCTTTAGATAGTATGTTTCGTAGATTCTTTGGGCCGAGTACAATAACTTCAGTTTTAGCCGTGTTTAACATCAAAAAGTTTAAGGTCATCCACGTTTTTAAGTCCTTGAGGCAGTCTTGAATTTTATTTAGGTGATTGGTTTCATCAGGCTTGATGGATAAATATAGTTGAGTATCATCCGATAACAGTGGAAATTTACAGAATAATTCTTTTTAATATTGCCTAGCGGAAGCATATATAGTGTGAACAAAATAGGTCCAAGCACTGAGCCCTGTGGCACTCCATGGCTAACTTTGGTTTGCATGGAAGATTCATCGGTGACACACAAACTGAGAGCGTTCAGACAAATAGGATCTAAACCAGCCTAAAGCAGTTCCCTTTATGCCAACTAAGTGCTCTAGTCTTTGCAATAGGATATCATGGTCAATAGTATCAAATGCAGCACTGAGATCGAGCAAAACAAGAATAGAGACAAGTCCCTTGTCAGAGGCCATTAGAAGGTCATTTGTGACTTTAACCAGGGCTGTCTCTGTGCTTTGATGTGTTCTTAAGCCAGACTGAAAATCTTCAAATAAATCGTTTTTTTTTTGAGTAATCACACAACTGTTTTGCGACCGGTTTCTCAATAATTTTTGAGAGGAATGGGAGATTAGAAATAGGTCTATAATTGGCTAAAACCTCTGGATCGAGGTTGTGCTTTTTAAGAAGAGGTTTTACCATTGCTACTTTGAATAATTGTGGAACATAGCCTGATAATAAAGACATATTCATAATATTTAATAAAGAAGTGCTAATTAATGGAAAAACTTCCTTTAACAGCTTAGTTGGAATCGGGTCTAAGATACACTTTGATGGTTTAGAAGAAATAATCATTGAATTTAATTGTTCAAGGTTTATGGCTGAAAAGCATTCTAGTTTACTATCTAGTGTAATATTAGAGCTTACATTTCCGGGAGCTGTTGATAACACTATACTGTTCAACGGCAAAAGGTCATTGATTTTGTTTCTAAGAGTAACAATTTTATCGTTAAAAAAGCACATCAAATCATTGCTACTGAGTGCTATGGGAATAGAAGGCTCAATCGAGCTGTGGCTCTCTGTCAGCCTGGCTACAGTGCTGAAAAAAAATCTTGAATTATTCTTATTCTCATCTAATAATGAAGAGTAGTACGCTGCTCTCGCTTTACGCAGTGCTTTCTTATATTCATTGAGAGTAATATGCCAAATTAAACGAGATTCTTCAAGTTTAGTGGAACGCCATATCCTTTCAAGTTGTTTCGACTTTGCTTTATTTTGCGGGTTTCGGCATTATGCCATGGAGCTAGTCTATGTTGTTTTCTTTTCTTTTTCATAGGAGCAACAGAGTCCAATTTTATTCGCAGCGCATCTGTAGCACTATCAACAACATGATCAATTTGGGGTGGTGTACATTTTGTATAAGTTTCCTCCCCTACATGCAGACATGCTATCGAGTTAAGGATTGATGGAATCTCTTCCTTAAATTTGGCTATAGCACTAACAGATGGGTTTCTGCTGCAGGAGCTTTTGACTAATGGTTTGTAATCTAGTAGCAGTACTTCAAAAGTTACCAAAAAATTGTCAGATAAAGCAGGATTATGCGGTTCGACTAATAGTAGCTCAATTTCAATACCATAAGTCAGAACAAGGTCGAGAGTGTGATTATAACAGTGGGTTGGTTTATTTACATTCTGACGGAAACCAATGGAATCTAATGGTTAAATGCAACAGTAAGGCTATTTTTATCTTCGTCAACATGAATATTAAAGTCACCTACGATAATTACTTTATCTGTTTAAATATCAAAGTTGATAAAAACTCAGAGAATTCTGATAACAATTCTGAATAAGGACCTGGTGGACGGTACACTGTAACAAATAAGATTGGCTGCAAAGTTTTCCAGGTCGGATGCGTAAGACTAAAAACAAGGCTTTCAAAGGAGGTATAATTTAATTTTGGTTTAGTATTGATAAGTAAATTTGAGTCAAAGATTGCTGCAACTCCACCTCCTCGGCCTGTGTCTCGAGCAATATGAGTATTGATATGGCTGGGTGGAGTGGCTTCATTTATGCTGACATATTCTTTGAGCCTCAACCCAGTTTCAGTGAGACAGCATATATCAATATTATAATCTGATATTAAATCATTTATCAATATTGCTTTAGATGCTAAAGATCTTATGTTTAAGAGTCCACATTTAATCTTCCTGTTTTGTTGCACTGTGGTAGTTACATTTACTTTAGTTATTATGTGTGACGCCTCTATTAGGTTTTACTTTAAATTGTCATTGGGCAGACGCACACACCGTTAATATTGGGTATTTTATTGGAGAGAGCGTAGAGAAGCGTGTAAGACTGCGACCCCGCCTCCTGGTCTCAACTCCAGTTTGTCATGGATTAAGTCCACAAAGCTCTGAAATGTTTGCTGAAATGAGATCTGCACCTTCCAAAGTAGGATGAATGCCGTCTCTCTTAATCAGATCAGGTTTTCCCCAGAAGGCTGTCCAATTATTTACAAAGCCCACATTATTTGATGGGTACCGCCAAGACAACCAGCGCTGAAATTATGACATGCGGCTATACATGTCGTCATTGATCAGATTGGGGAGGGGACCAGAGAAAATTACGTTGTCCGACATTGAGCTCACAGCTCCTCATATCTGTTCAGAAACCGGACAAAAGTTAAACATGTACAAACTACAGACTGTCTATGTCATGGCGAATACAGTTGCTGCTTTATTTATATCTGCATGATGTTGTTGTGAGTGTGGACGGAGCAGCTACAGGTTAGTTTAGCCTGATGGATCCGATTCCATTCATAAAACACATTTTAAAAGCTTTTCGCCTGCCGTCTTGTCGGCAGACTTGTCAAAGCATCAATTCATGATTTTTATTAACCGGTGTCAGTATGTAGTTTCTTCGGCATCACTTTGAAACGTGTAGCCTATTACAATTAAATCACGGTCAAATATGTTCATTTTGTTGTAGTTGGTATCTCCCATAGGATTTACATAGAGATACACCCCGCCCCCTCTCCAGCGCGTCTTGTTTGAATGACAGGAGCAAACAGACAGCCGCGGTGTAATTAGAGCGATGCGAATATTGGGTAATCTACAAAAATATTGACATGGAGATAAACCCCATAAAAACCATGAATTAATAAAGCATTAATGATGTGTTTCCTGTCTTTCAAACAAGACGCTGGAGAGGGGACGGGGCGTATCTCCATGTAAATCCTATCGGAATCGGATCGATCAGTCTAAACTAACCTGTAGCTGCTCCGTCCACACTCACAACAACGTCATACAGACATAAATAAAGCAGCGACTGTATTCGCCATGACATAGACAGTCTGTGTTTTGTATATGTTTAACTTTTGTCCAGTTTCTGAACAGATATGAGCTGTGAGCTCTCAGTGTGTGCTAACAGCTAACGGATGATGTGTTGGGCCAATCACGAAGCATCATTTCTTGACTGGCAGCAAAAACAACCAATCACAGCAGTTTTTTAAACCGTTATTTATCCAGGTGTATCCCATTGAGATCATTGATCTCTTTTTCAAGGGAGACCTGCTCAAGTAGGTTCCACATGAAACATAAAAACAACATAAACAGAACAACAAAAGGACATCATACAGTATCATTACAGGGATTACAATTAAAAAAACTATCCACATGAACAGGTACCCACAGCTTCCGATTGAGTAGCATCCAACCAAGCTTTAAAAACATTTAGTGGCACCAGATTGCTCAGTTTCCATTTCAATTGCAGACTATTCCAAGACAGTGGAGTTGCGCATCTAAATGCTATCTTCCCTAAGACAGTCCTAGCAGTTGGCACATTTAATAAAAACACAGCATGCGATCTCAGGCAGTAGCCACTTACAATTCGCCGTGAGATCAGGGAGCCGATTTAGGATGGAAGTTTCCCTAACATGGCTTTATATATAAAAATGTACCAGTGACTGAGCCTCCGTATAGTTAGTGAAGGCAAACCAGCCCTTGCATACAGGGTACAGTGATGGGTTAATGCTTTACAGTTTGTCACAAATCTCAGTGCACTGTGATATGCAGCATCTAAATTGACCAGGCAATTGACAGGTGCATTCATAAAAAACAAATTACCATAGTCCAGCACAGGTCACAGTGACTAGCCTTTTCCTTGCCTCAAGCGAGAAACAGAACTTGTTCCTGTAGAAGAAACCTAGCCCTCAGTTTTTTAAGCAGGTTATTGACATGACGTTTAAAAGTAAGACAATCATCAAGCCAGATACCAAGGTATTTGTAACAGGTAACCACTTCAAGTTTTATTCCTTGTGTAGTTACAATATCTACAACAGGCTCTGGTGTCTTTTTAGCTTTTGAAAATAGCATTACCTTGGTTTTATCAACATTTAAAAGAAGCTTTAGTTCAGAGAGCTTTAGTTCAGAGAGCTGAGTCTGAATAATGTTAACAGCTTGTAATTCAACAACAGCCTCCTCAATGGAGGGACCTGCACAGTACAGCACGGTATCGTCCGCATAAAAATGTAAGGTTGCTCCATCGACATTTTCACCTAAACTATTGATGTAGATGGAGAATAAAAGTGGACCTAAAACAGAACCTTGAGGAACACCATTAGTAATGTTTAACCACTCAGAAGACAGCCCATCAAAATGAACACATTGGGACCTAGCAGTGCTTCTCTGGCTGGATCTGTCCAATCACAAACAAGAAGTGTTCTCCCTAAAGGAATACCCTTTCCGTCCAATGTGAAATGCTGTTGTGTTTTCTGGAATGCTGTGGTGTCTTGCACTTCAGGGCCACCGTAGAAATAGGCCTCTTGTGCTCGCCCAGTGAGTACACACTGAAGTAACAGCACTCTGTCCGAATCTGACCAGTTTCTTGCCGCAGCTACGCGTTCAAATAGGGTGAAAAAAATGTCAGGGTCAAGCTCATTAACCTTTGGCACCAACCGCATGTTAGAAATAACACCGCTTCTCTCCTGCTGCCGTAACCTCAACTGCAACTTCTCCTGCTCCAAACTCAATTTCTCCTGCTCAAACTGCATGGCCAAAAGCTCTTTTTGCTGCTCGAACGTCAAACCAGCTGTCTGAACCACTACCGGCACGACCCCTGCCGCACTCTTCTGCAACACCCCCTGCTCAAACAAAGCTGACACGATGACAGCCTTAATCTCATCTTTCCGCTTGCTCCCTACAACAGCAATTGTATAATGCTCTGCTATATCGACCCACTACGCCTTCTTGCAATCATCTAAGAAAGACACTGAGGATGCATCCACAAATGCCGACAAAGAAGCCATAATATATTACCTATAACCAATCAGAAAGCAACATTTAAAACTGCCAACATGCATGGGCAAAAGACAAACCCAACAGAGAATTTCCCCCTAACTGCCAAACCAAAATCTTAATAATCTCACCTAGTCTTCATGTGGCTTGCGGCAGGTAATTACGCACTGGAAGTGCTTTTTGTATACTGAATAAACTAGATACTTCAATCAAATTAGGAAGTGAAAATTATATTTGTTCTAGATTCACATCTTGTTTTGTAAAACTGGTCAGCATATAAAGTAGCAGTATATGTCAAATGTTTGCAGAGACACAATTTATTATTTAAATGGGAGGTTTTTGTAATTGTGTAAATTAGTGGTTTATCCCTTCTACTGTATATAGCTATTATGAGCCATTATGTTTCTGCAGAATTTTGCCAGTTGTTAGGGCACTAATCCTTCGGATTAGACAGAGTTACTGCAATCAATGCAATCACCACAGCACAGACAAGACAGCCACACCCTCTCTAATGATGAACCCACAGGGGGATCACAGTGTCATAAAAGGAAATACATATTCTTTATTGTATTATTGCTTTACTAAAATGGACCCCCCTTTTCTTAAAATATGAAATACATATTTTGTATTTGGGTTCCCCCCCCCCATTTATGACTTGAACAGCTGGATCCTTTAAACAATATAAATAAACTCAATTGAGTACATTTTTAGCTGGCATATCACTTTTTGTATTATCTTTTTGTTTTACAAAGAAGTTGGAACTACTTTTTCTAAGCTAAGTTAACTATATTTCTCTCTTGTATACACACATATAAAGTAGGACAGAATGAAGACACTTAAGTAAGTTAACTCCAAATTGCACTTAAGTACAGTGCTTGAGTGTATGAGGCCAAAAACTTTACATTCCACCACATTATATAAAACAGAAGCTCTTGTTGTTTGGGATAATACATAAGAGGCTTCCTAAAGTTAAAGTGTGATCATCACCTGCTTGTGTCACCTGACACCTGATGCGTCTTGCAGGTACTTTTATAACTGGTTTGGCAGAAGATTGTATTCAACCCATTCCCTTTGACAGCCTTTCTTCATTTCCTGCTTAATCTTTCTTTGCTGTCCAGATTGACCCTCTGATGTATGAAGAGCAGCTGCTGTGGGTGAGCGGGTCCCAGGGGGAGGTGGACACCTTCAGGATCCCGCTGATCACCTTCACATCCAAAGGAAGCCTACTGGCCTTTTGTGAGGGCAGGAAGGCGTCGTCCAGTGACACAGGAGCAAAGTTCATTGCATTGCGGCGGTCAACAGACAAAGGCAGGGAAGACCACGACAGTCATACAAAACAATAAACACATGAAAAGCACATAGCCTGTAGACACACACACACACACACACACACACACACACACACACACACACACACACACACACACACACACACACACACCTGTATAAGTAAAACAAAACTTGAATGTAATACATTTGGTATAAATGAAGTCAGAATATAGCTGGAATCTTCTCCTTTTCCTCCTTTGGTCCTCCAGGAGCCACATGGTCCCCGACCGCCTTTATAGTCGATGATGGTTTGAAGCCAGATGGGCTGAATCTGGGCTCGGTGGTTGTGGACGAGGAAGTGGGCTCCGTGATTCTGGTCTACTCAATCTGCTTCCATGAATACCTTTGCAAACCTTCCAGCACCATGATGGTGGAGAGCCTGGATGACGGCCTCAGCTGGAGTCTGCCCAAAAACCTGTCGGTTCAGCTGGGAGCGAAAGCCTTTATTCCCGGGCCGGGCTTTGGCATTCAGGTAAGAACACAAAACTATTTCATGTGAGAAGCTGTGGCTGAGCTGTTTTGTAGTTGTAAAGTTAGTTAACATTCAAGCTAAATGTCACATTTGCTTTATTGCGATTTGTTGCGAGCAACTTAGTGATTAACTCTGATTCTCAAATGCATTTTGTAAGTTGATTTAACTTCAGGAAAAGAAGAAGTGCTTTTTGTATACTGAATAAACTAGATACCTCAATCAAATTAGGAAGTGAAAATTATATTTGTTCTAGATTCACATCTTGTTTTGTAAAATTGGTCAGCATATAAAGTAGCAGTATATGTCAAATGTTTGCAGACACACAATTTATTATTTAAATGGGAGGTTTTTGTAATTGTGTAAATTAGTGGTTTATCCCTTCTACTGTATATAGCTATTATGAGCCATTATGTTTCTGCAGAATTTAGCCAGTTGTTAGGGCACTAATCCTTCGGATTAGACAGACTACAACAGGTCAGACACTGTAAATAATTCGAATGGTTTCTTTTATTTAATATTTATGTACTTGTAGCAGGCACATCATTATTTATGTCGTAAATCTCCCCTTTGGGAATGGTAATCTTGTCTTATTTTAATATCAACGCCTTTTTTTTTTTAAGATTCAACTTCACACTGTTGTTTATTGTGTGCTGAGTCTGCATTTGTTGTGTCTTTGCACTGCAGAAGCGCCATGACCCAGCTAAAGGAAGGTTGGTGGTGTGTGGTCATGGGACATTGGCGGGAGACGGAGTGTTTTGCATCCTGAGTGATGACCACGGACGTAACTGGTACAATGGCGCCCAGCTGAAAAGCATCCCTTACAACCAGAACAAAAAAGCACTGGACTTCAACCCTGATGAGTGTCAGGTAAATTGCTGCAGCCATGTCAACTGAAACTAAATCCCTTGTGGTTTAAGAGAGTTTGAGACAAAATGATCATATATGTTCACAATGGTTCAATTTAAAATATCAACATTTTCCAAATACCTCCACACAGCTATATATACATATTGACATTAAAAATCTTTATAATATTATATCGCCATTCATATGTGTGTTTTTATATTAACAACAAATCAAATATTATATGTAATGTGAAACTGAAGGAGAATTGACACACATTTTTGCAACCCTGTTTTAGCTTTGACCTTGTACTTTATAAGTCTCAGTGCTCCTATAAACCCAGTTTCTAGCAGCTGTTTGCAGGCATTTATAAGTATTAAACATATAACAAGATTATATGATGAATCCACTGTATGCTGCCTTTGAAGCAACAAACAACAGACACTCAAATTAGAAGTCATTTTTTTAACAATTCAACAGGAGTTAAATGCAGTAAAACAAAGCAAAAATCGAGTGCATATCCTACTTAGTCGAGTAACGCTTGACTTATCTGTTAGTGGTTTTAAGTATATTAGTTGATCATAAGTTTCTTATACAAAACAGAAAAGAAGCTGTGAAAAATGACTTGTGAAATTATTGGATCTTTGAGCCAGCGCTCTGCGACAATTTTCTGTTATGCCAAGGGTATAGCACTTCCGACTAGTGGGGTTCTCCCTCAGAACACAACGGCACAGCCATCGCAGAGTGGTTTCACTGGTCATGTGAAGGCAGCTTTAGCCATAAAAACGTTTAGTAGGGCTAATAATCTCTCAGCATTTTGTTGAGTTCTTCTGCCCTCTAGTGGGGAAAAGATTTGCAGCTGTCAAACGAATTTTTAGTAAAAACATGCAGTTATCTAAGCCGTCATGTGATGCCTCCATGGCAATCATTTCCAAGGTTTTATAATTAATCTAACACTATATAATAAATGTTCATATCATAAAGAAAGACTCATTCTCTCTGCTCCTCTGCAGCCGATTGAGTTGACGGACGGCACCATTGTCATCAACGTTCGAAACCAGAACCGCTACCACTGTAACTGTCGCATAGTTGTACGCAGCTATGACGGTGGGTTGACTCTGCCCATAGACGATCTGTACTTTGACACTGAGCTGGTGGATCCTACAGTAGCTGCTGGAGCTCTGCAGAAAGACGGAGTGCTCTTCTTCACCAACCCCTCCAGTGATCAACACAGTAAGAACAGCTAAGAGTATCTTATTTTTCCTCAGATGTATCCCTAATACTTGAATTTAAAAGTAAAAATACTCTGTTTGTTACAAATAAAGGTCCTTGATTCAAAGGTTCCAAAGTATGTTAAATTATATACTCAATTATGTTGCACTGCTGCTGCTTTCCTTATAGGCCAACAAAAAACCACTCATTTACTTTACATTAGACAAATCGTCTTCGTAAAAAAAAATCTTCAGTACATCATAATAACTCCTAGCCTTTTCCCCCTCAGGAATTAACCTCACCTTACGTTGGTCACTGAATAATGGCCATTCATGGGTAAAACAAGCTATGCAGATTTGGGCGGGTCCAAGCGCATACTCCTGCCTGACATCACTAAAAAGCGGTTCTGCAGAGGACCAGAAGTTCATCTATGTCATCTATGAGAAGGGCCATAAGGACTATGACGAGACTGTCTCATTCGTCAAGATCCACCTGTATGGTGGCCGGTAGGGCATGTTGGTGGAAGGTAAGCAGGCAAGTAATTAAAATCAAAAGGCGTGAAAACTGATTTCTATAGTTTGACTTTTGTTATAATTTCATGTTCTGATTGTTTCCCAGATTCAAATGTTGGAGTGAAAGGGAAAAGGAAGCTGTTTTTTCCCCACAACTTTCTCAGGAAAATATAAAGACTTTTTTAAACTCACTATGAAATTGAAAATGGGAATATGAGCGACTGAGCTCCATGAAACAATGAGAATGTTTGTGTTTAGCCTGTGATATTGTAAAAATGAAATGTTCTGCATATTTTATCTTTCTTTTCTCTAAGATTCCCACTATATATGAGACTGTATGAATAATGGACTGTACATTTTTCTGGGTTGTGGGATTTGTCCAAAAAACGTTTTCTGTACAGCTACAATGATTGGTTGTGTTGCTACACAAAACGAAAACCTGACCAAGAAAGGTACAATTAAATTTTCAACATTAGTTTCCAAGCAACATGAATCGAACTGTCTTGAAGGGAACAGCATCATCTCGCTATTATACTAAATGATGACGATTAAAATATCACACCACAGTCTTCCATGAAGAAAAATACTAAGGGCATCAATCGCTAATTTATTTTACAAGCTGTCAGATTCACTGCAGGTTTGACGATGGTGTTTAGCCTTTTGCCATATTTCCTATGGGGTTGTTGACGTATTTTTAGAGAAAAAGAAAAGTTATAATAAAAAAATTAGGTCTGTGTGATTGAATGTATGCGTGAAAATGAGCTAATCTGTTTATGATCTCATTATGATACCAAAGTGTCCTCTTTTACACTGAACTCGTTGACATTTTTTTAAACTATTCCTTGTATTATATAATTTTACACAGGGTAACAATACATTGATTTCAAGCATCTGAGTAATACACATGTTTTTCTGACAGTTTAAAAAACGTTTTCTTTGTTGGCAACGCTGAGCAGATTTCCGTTGTCATGCATGATTAAGCAAGGCAACACTGACCTGAATTCACAAAAACCTTAATAGAGTAATTGGTACTTTACATTTTACAGTTATAAATTGTATGTATGTGTAAATTTCCTCTCTGTGGGACGAATAAAGGTATTCTGATTCTGATATGTCACCTTTATTTTTGCATTAGGCCTATAACTGTTCAAATCTCAATGTGACTTGTACCTGCTCAATTAAAGGATAAATTAATATCTACATTTACGCCTAGTAATTGATCATGTGGCAAAATCCAGATTACAAAACATAAATCAATATAAACAGTAAATAAAAAATGTGGTAAAATGTGCAGTTAAATTATAATTAAATTGTCAAGACACATTTTTGGTGAAATCTTAAAATCTGGCTATCTTTAAGTTGTTTTTCATGATAACTAATGCAATTAAGCAATTGAAAGCCCTTCCCACAGGATAGACACAGTACACCTTCAATTCGTGCAAGTATGGATTTTGTAAGGATAATTTAATCAAAGGTGGCACTTTGTAGTCAGATCTTCTACTTAAGTAAAAGTAGGAAAACCATATAGGAATAGGCATACTGTTACAAGTAAAAGTCATGTATTCAAAATGTTACTCTAAAGTATAGCATCTTTAAATATACTTAAAGTAAAATTTAAAAAAGTAGCATTATGAAGATTGGCCTGCTTCAGAATCATATAATAAATGTTTCGGTTATAATTATTGATGTGTTTGTCAAGCTGGTAAACTTGAAACTAATGTCAGCTAATTGTGAATTTAATCGAGGTGTATCTAAAGTATTTTTTAAGTGTTGATCTTATTGTTAATAATGAATCTATATCTGCAAAGAAACTAAAGTTACTAAATAAACGTAATGGAGTAAATGTACAATATTTAACTCAAGTAAGTACAGTACTTGAGTAAATGTACTTAGTTACTTTACACCACTGAATTTGACCAACTTTAAACTTTGTTTCTTTTCTGTAACCACAATATACATATTATATTATTTTTATTGAAAAAATGATCCTGTATGGATCATTTTTTTTTCTGGCTGACTCTATTTTTACAGTATGGTGCAATATTTACAATGTTTGATTTGGGAATAATCCAAAGATATTCAGATAAAAATGTTAACAATCACAAAGATTGCCTTGTACCTTTTTCAGTAACTCAGTTAATTTCAAAGTAATCTGACCAACCCTTCACATTTTGGAAATCCCTACTTGTGACAGTTAAAATAAATTGATAAATTAAATTTAAAGAAACTATAGCAAAGCACCTTTATTTGAATACATATTCCATCCACAGTAAAGTTAATACGTAAACGTTTATTCTAAAACGTCTTTTCCTAACTGTCCCAAACGGCTTCCATCTCACGAAATTACCCAGTAGCCGTTGACGGCTCTTTAGGTGACGGATCGAGTCCAGTATTACAATTTTCTTTTACCCCTTTTCCTTTATTTTTTGGGCCAAAAAAAGAGAAAAGGATTGCAAGTAAGCAGCCGAACACCTTATTTGTCTGTATGGTACAACTGATTTCTTTGTTGGTACGATCTACTGCAAAGACCGTATGTGTTTGACTATGCAGGAGGATAACGTTGCTTAGTTAGCTGGGTCACTTGCTAGAAAGCTACAAGATAGCATTAGCTAACCTCATTCTGCGATACAACCTCGAGACAAGTCGGGACAAGACCAGGTCAGTGGCCGGAAAATGTTGCATGTTTTAATGCAAACACCGATTAGATACATTGAAGTTGGCAGAAATCCTCACTATTAGCCTTGGACACAGGTTTTTTCTAACCCGTGGATGTTTAGCGGAGGGGCAGTCTTATTTTTGTGTGTCTTGGTTGTTGTTGCTTGTTAGCCTAGTTTGGCTAAGTGCTTAACGTTTGTCATAGCAAAGGATTGAGTTTAATAGTTGTTTTAATCTCCATATTTATATCACATTTCGGGTGAACCTGGTTTAAAAGTTAGCTCTTTGTTGAAATAATTTAAAATGTATGTTTTGCTAACGATCCACTGCGTAGCTAATGTTAGCGGATACACGTTAGCGCAGGATGCTTGCTAAAACACTGTCAGTCTGCGATACATTGGGGTTTTATTTTCATTTATATATTTCAAAACGATAATCCTAAAGGTTCCCCTTATCCAGTGTCTGTATATATATT
Organism: Notothenia rossii; assembly: GCF_949606895.1. Taxonomy (NCBI): domain Eukaryota; kingdom Metazoa; phylum Chordata; class Actinopteri; order Perciformes; family Nototheniidae; genus Notothenia; species Notothenia rossii. The sequence goes on from NC_136908.1 coordinate 17,413,245, forward strand.
AGCTGTATTATGGAAAGTGTGCTTTGTAAAAGCGAAGTTATGCTACACAGTCGGTTATATTAGCGTTAATATGCACCGGGCCCGTCTACACCGCCATTTTGTTTTGTTCTCTTAATAAAATCGGGGTTTTTTCAGCGTTTTCCTTTGCCTCTTTCAAACGATAAATAAACATCAACGTCGGTGATAACGCCCATTCGCGATGTCGCTGTGTGATTCAAAACGCAACACCTCGCAGAGTTGAATAGATAGAAGCTAATGTTACCGCAAGGTGTTGAGAAAGCATTATGAAACACCAACGCAGTCCCCCTCCCAACGGGAACACCAGGGCCCTGTGTTAGCACGCTAACATAAATTAGCACCGCAATAAAGATGTATTTTTACACCTGGGGCTTCAGCAGTTCGATGTTTGACTATTTTGTGGCAAGTGCATTTGCTACCGGCTGATTTTGCATTACTATGTTCGTGTTTGTGGTTAACGCTAGCTTCGTTGGGCCTCTTTGTGGTAAACGTTGCTGCAGTTATGGCTTTTTACCAGTGTTGGCCCCCGTTAATCCCCATACAGCATGTAGTTGACTAGCCATCCCACGACCTAATTTTCTAATCTCATTGACTATTGTGGCACGGCGCAAATGTGCTACCGGTAGCCATTTGGTTGTTTAGTGTTTATTATGTTGCTGCTTGATGTGTGTGTGAGTATTGCAAACATCGTGCGTTTTGGAGGATTATCTGTGCGCAGTAAAGGCTGTTCGTTCGCGTTTTGTAGCATTGCTTATAATTCTGCTTTCATATTCATATATCCTGATTTAAGTTGTTTATTTGACTTCAGATATTCACACCAATGTTGTTCATCATATAGCTAGCGATATGAGCGTTGTTACAGCCATCTTTTAAGAGAGACTTGATGCTCTGGTTAACTGTTGATATCATGATTTAAGGTACAACATACTATTTTTCTTTGTATACATTTAAATGTTGATTGGTTATTTATAACACCACAAAATATATGTAGCTAAAGCCTTAGCTCACCTGTACAATTGTTCTTCTGGTAAGGAACCATGTGGATTAGCTCCCATCTTTTCATCAAATCATTGAAAGCTAGTGAACAAAATTATGTTCTTTTTTTTGTTATTATTAAACCAGGTCAAAGGATTATACACGCACACTAAGAACTACACTTAAAAATTCATACCTATTGTTTTTGTCCTTTTTAAGAGTGCCATTTAGGACAAAAGTTAGCTAAATATGCATAGCTACAGCCATACATATAGACCTTTTATATATAAATATTTACAAAAAAACACACATGATATATATATATACATGTTCCAGTTACATTTTGCTTTTTAGAAATGTAATCCAAACTTCAATTGACTTGTCGAATTCCAATATTATTTTCAACTCTAGCCTGTTCCCTGACTCAAACTAAATTACTAATGTTATTTGTAGAATAATAATCTGATGAGCATCATCTGTTCTCAGTAATTGTTCCTAATGGGAGTAGGATGGAGTGGGTTCAGTTGTTTAACCTGCTTGATGCAGCCAAATCACTCTGAATTGGACAGATGTCAGCACTGTGTGTTTTATTGATGTGCAGTAAAATTAGTTCAAGCTAAAGGCCTGGCAGTTGCCATGGAGCCAAGAGATGGCATAGAAGAATATCATTTATTATGTGTTGCCATAGAGACCATGGCTCAGCTTTTTCCCTCCTTTTGTACAGTGTTTCTTGTAATAAAGTGTGTAGTCATGCACTGTTCTAGTTCTGTTCTCATTAAACTGCATTATAACTCCATAAAATAGATTATGTGATTTAAAAAATATACCTTGATATCTTCTGGCAAGCACACATGATCCAAATGTGGTGCAGTAGAATCCATATTGTTTAAGTGGTTGAACTTATACCATCATTTAAATCTGAGTTGTGTTGAAATGCAGAAATGTCTTTACCAAACTGATAAATGTAGAAGGCCAAAGTATTCCTTTGTCAATGTCATCAAATACTTTATTAAACAAAATGTATCGGATGAAAATGAATAAAGGATGCTGGCATTAAAAGGTGTTTTTTGTATATTTTTTTGAATCATTTAATTTGCAAGTACATCATTTAAAGTCCACACTAGTCAATAAGACATTTCTGTGGTTTTAATGACTACCTATATAACAGGTTCCACAATGAATACATATTGCATTGTGAATGGGTAATTAGTGGAGTTGTTGGCAGTATTTTCGCTTCAATAAGTCAGAAAAGCCTCAAATCTTTGTGTGGATTGGTATTGAGTCTTTATAGTTGTCACTAGAACTGGGTGATATGGAAAGTTAAATACAACTGTATTTTTTTAAGAATCACAGTGTTTCCCCTACATACATTCAGCAGCGGCGCTGCACCGCTGCTGAATGTATGCACGCCGCTGCTACGAGTCGCCAGCGAGGTATATCTTTTTTTATACATTAAAATAATAATACGTGGCGCTCGCGTCATCGCCACGGAGGAGCACACAGCCTCTGTGAGCTAGAGAGAGCACACCTTTTATCTATTTAATATAGTTGTAAAAAATAAAGTAAGAAATCATTCCAATGTGTACTATAGGACAGTACAACATTTTTAAAAGGGGAGTGATTAGTAAAATATGCATAAAGAAAGAATACTAACTAGTAGGGCTGCTCAATTATGGCAAAAATCATAATCTGGATTATTTGGGTCAATAATTGATATCACGATTATTAAAAACGATTATCCATTTACTTCGAAAACATCAATTTATTGGAGAATTTTTTTTTGAACAGTATGTTTTTAACAGTTGATTACCCTGAACTTAAGATATAATTCAACTGAAAAAACTATTTTATTTTTTTAAATAATAATAAAAAATAATCATTTTATTTCGATTACTTTGTTTTCGTAATCGTTGCAAGCCATAATCGTAATTGTGATTAAAATACGATTAATTTAGCAGCCCTACTAACTAGGTAACATAAGATTCAAATTCAAAAGCTTTTATTGTCATTGTACAGAATACAACGAGATTTATAGTCACTGCTCCAGCGAGTGCTTTGAAAACAGATATATTAAAACACAGATTAAAAGGTCTGACAGTTACGACCAGCAAGTAGTGCACACAGCTTCGATTAATAAATAAATAAATGAACAAAATAGAATTATGATCAAATATATATGATAAATATTACAGTGTATACGACAGATCATGATTAATGATGATGATAAGAATAAACAAGTTTAAATTATTTGTTATTGGTTGTGATCATATTCTAAAGATGTTTGGATTATTGAAAAGTATACAAATCCCTTTCATATGAGTGTTGAGAGCTGTATCCGTAAATTCATTTTGTGCTCAAAGTAAACCAGATAAATGCATTTAACTTCCACATTGAAAAAAAAATAAAAAATCGTCCTGGGGATGCATGCCCCGGACCCCCCTAGGAGGATGTGAGGTCCACCCCCAAATAAAGCAGGAAAAAATAATTAAATTGCATACATTTTATTTAGATTATTTGTTATGTGGATGTGTAGTATTTGTTACTGTATGTTCAATAAAGGTGATTTAGCAAAATAAACCTGTAGAGCCTTTCTTGTGCTGGCAGACCCATAGAAACATATTGGCGGGGCGCACTTGGCACGCAGAAATACAAACAAATTCCACTCGCTCCGCGCTCACATTTTGCTAGGCCCACGTGCCTTAGCACCGCTGCTATGACTCCATCCTAGGGGAAACACTGAATCACCTTGATAAAGATATTTAAACAGAGTTGTAGGATTGTGCTTTACACTGTTTTACTGCAAGTTGACTGCTTGATAATACCACGTCCAGCTATCAGATCCCTTATTTTAATCTTTAAATCAGAACACATATGTTCTGGATGTTTTTGATTTGTCATGCATTTTCTGTTTTGCTGGTTGTTTTGAATGCATGCTTGTATAATCAGCACTTTTTTCCTTTCACTTTCTACGAGTACCTGGATTCCAATCTCTATGTCTTTGCCTCTCTCTCTCCTCCCCAGTCTCAGGGCTCACCATACTCAATGAGCGGACAGCGCAATGTCAGAGCGCTCTGGGCAAACTGCAAAGGGGAAGGAAGGCAAAACCAAGTATGCGTCTCTCAACCTGTTTGATACATACAAAGGAAAGAGCCTTGAAACACAAAAGCCTGTTGGTGAGTATCTTTGGCTTGTTCAAGCTTTCATTGTCACACTCACACCACATGTCTACTGTAATGGATGCCAACCTGTCTTTCTACGCTGGGTAATAGTTTGCAATATCGCTTTCCTCACAGGCTCTTTTTACATTCTGCCACTTTAATTTAATTTTGTCACTAAAGTTTTGCGACTTGTTTTGTAATGAATCAGATCTGGGCTTAAAAGACAGATCTGCTGCCCACAGTTGTATTCACCCGTTGGCTGTGATTAAAAGTGGGTTTGTTGTCTCCCAACACCAAGAACCGCAACTTTGATGCATTATCCCACTGTCTCCCTAATAGTTCTGATGCATCTCTCAACTGCCTGCCAACCTGGTTTTGCTGATGCTGTTTTATTCAGCGATCAGGGATATTTACTACCCTTGTATTTTAAGGACTCGACACTAATCTCAGCGAGAGAAAAAACATTGTCTTCTAGAATGTTTTTCTTATCTTTAGTGGTATACAAATTTAAGTATGAAGGGTCTGGAGGGTGGCTGGCTCACATGTCAGCTGAGCCTGGGGGCCACTGGGCCTGACCTGAGACAGAGGCTTACTTGTGGACGCTGTTTGACCGAGTCCCCCGTCGATGTTTTATTCAGAAGCTCCCCACTAGATCTAAGCAGCTGTCTGACTACAGACTTCCTCCTCCTACATAGTGAAGCCATGCACTGCTTTGGTTTCTCTGAGCCTGAAGGAAGGAGACAAATGATGGATTGATATTCAGCACAGCTACACTTTTCAGAATCTAATGGCTTTTCATGCTTCTGTGAGCATCAATATCTTAATACCTCTTCACAAACTGTAATTGAAGTGGGTTTGCTGAAGGTTTTTAATAACATCTAGAAAGCCTTTTTGTAATCCATATTCATCAGAATCACAAGACTGAAGCTTCCAAGCTTCTAGCCTTATTGGTTTTTCACCATCCTAATATTGTATCCAGCAAAAGCTATCCTTGTCATCAAGCCGATCCTTAGACCCAGTAGATAGAATTGGTCTCGGGTTTCAGTGGTCCATCTGTGCTAATGATCTCCTCCTCCTCCCCCTATCAGTTCCCCCCCGCCATGGCCTGCAGTCTCTTGGTAAAGTTGCCTCCGCACGGCGTATGCCACCACCTGCCAACCTGCCCAGTCTGAAGGCAGAGAACAAAGGCAACGATCCAAACGTCTCGCTCGTTCCCAAAGACGGCTCAGGATGGGCAAGCAAACAGGAACAAGCAGCGGACCCAAAGAGGTATTTAAACCCCCAACTCCCCCTGCAACATCCAAGTTACCAGAATTGGTTGTGGAAAAAAAACGTTTTACGCTATAATTTTTCCCAGGCTATCCTGTCTAATTCTGTGGTTTGTGACTTTATTTCTTTCTCTCAGTACCGATGCATCGCCAGCACCGCTGCCGGAATTGCAGCAGCCTGTGGCTTCACCGACACCTGCACCGATCCGCCCGAGAACCCCGCCAGCTTCAGAGGTACAGACTTGTCCCAGTGACGTGAATGCAAAATCCTTGGCTTGCATGATAATGTCTGTGGAGAGTTGACATGTATCATATGGGGCTCATTGTTTGTGTGTACCCCCACAGCCTCTGGTGCCAGCTTCAACCCAGGCCGCAGGGGCAAGGTCTTGGGCACAGGCCAGTGGTACACATGGAACACAAGGGGATGGTGAGTCTTACTTTTTGACTTTAATAAGAAGGAAGTTGGAATAAGCTTTTTGTAACCCCTTTAAGAAAAATACATTGACCTAGCAACTTTCTACAGGTGGAAAGGCATCAAACCAACAGTCGCCATTCTCTCGCGAGGAATTTCCCACCCTGCAGGCGGCTGGCGACCAGGACAAAGTTGGCAAAGAACCGGGCACTGCAGATCAGTGGTATGGGCCCGTACCAAACCTCCGCCCCCAGAGTGAGTGATGCCTGCTTAATTCCCAATATGAATCAACGGCTCGTCATTTAATTAAGTCAGGTGGGATTGGAAGACTTATCTTACAAGAGAGAATACAACAAGTGTTTTTTTAAAGTTTACTTTATGCCTGGATGGTATGCGCTTGCTAACTCTACATTTAATTAGGGAATGAGACAAAATAAATACAATTACTTTTGTGTTATTTAAAATAATAAGTTGTGTTATCTTTCTCTTACCTTATTTCATTTGGACAAATAAATGATACTGACCGCTTTGTGTTCTCCTTCCTCAGACGTTACAAGTTGGCGGGACGGTGGGGGCCGACCCATGGCGCCCACCCTGTCTGGGGAGGGGGCAGTGGAGGGTGGCCTTGGTGGGGCTCTGGTGATGGATGGGGCAGCTGGGGTCCCCCTTCCAAACTCTCAGTCCCACGGGCCACCTAGGAACCCTCCCGCAGGCAGCCCTGCCTTGCCACTGCCCCAGCCCCCTGTGGGACCTGGGTTCCCGCAATACAGAGGGATCATGCCTCCATTCGTAAGTTTTCTTATTGTTTTCCTGGTTGATTTCTAGCAAATATTCTAGTATTTGTTTTTGGTTAATATATCTTGTTTTTCACGCTACACAACTGTGTTGCAGTCCATTTTATTATGTGCTTGGTGTTTACATTAAAGTCTATAGAATGCAATAGCATAGCCTAAGAACACTCTCTTGAATCTTCACCTGATCTCTTTTTTTCGTTTTTAGATGTATCCTCCCTACCTGCCCTTTCCGGGTCCTTATGGCCCTCAGGGGCCCTACAGGTACCCGGGACCCGGGGAAGGGCCCCCGCCAAGGTATGTGCTAATATTTTGCCACTTGATGACATTTTCTTTAAAAAATATAATCCATTATATTTGACCCTTTGGGGAGACACTTTTTGTTAATCAACTGTTCGATTAAAAGGAAATTGTTCCCTTTCTCAGGTTCAGGCAGGCTGTTCCTCAGGGCGGCCAACGTGAAGGAGGTGGAGAGGGGCCGAAGCGACCCTCTATCCTAAAGCAGGATGACCTGAAGGAGCTAGATGAGCTGGACCACGACGGAGATGACGGATGGGCCGGTAAAACAAAAAAAGCTTATTTACAAATGTATAACCAACCTGTTAATAGGTTTTGCTATTGGGAACCTGTAACTAAAAATGTCCTGGTTGGATAATGATAATTTCACACAAAGAAGGATAAACAATTTTCCAACAAATGCACTGGAAAAAGGAATCTTTAGTCATGGGGAATGTAGAAAACTGCATCTGCCGCTATATAATAAAGGAGGTTATGACCATTTGATTCAATCATAGGTCACTACGATCGCATGATACAAACATGATTTCAATGTTTTCATGTGTTTTTAATCTTATGTTTTTGCTTTTAACAGGCGCTCATGAGGAGATTGATTACTCTGCCAAGTTGAAGTTCAGTGATGATGAAGGAGAAGAAGAGGGGGAAGAGGAGAGATCCGAGAGTAAGAATGAATTACGGTATGTGACCAAGTACAGACAGCATAAGATCAATTCAAATTATGTCAATAATGTTTTATTGATAAAAATGGGATTATATTATGCCACTATAATTCATTTGACAAACATGTTTCTTGTCCTCAGTGAGCAGCAGAGGTCCCAGGATGCTCCCCCTGCAGCCTCTCGCTCTCGAGCCTCGGACAGCGGCGGAGAATCTCGCCGCACTCCCCCCTCTAATGCTGATAATGGTCCGCAACCCCCCTCCAGCAAGCCAGGATGGGCCGAGGAGGGAGGCGCTGGCGTGGGAGGCCAAGGAGCACCAACAAACTTCCAGGTAGCATGCCGACCAAAATCAAAACCTGTTATTCACGCTGTGGAAGACGTGATGTCCAACTTAACAGCACAGGCCATTTTGGGCGTTCTGTTAAGCAAAGACTTATTGGTGGTCAGCGATGTGTTAGTGTGTGTTTTTGTCAGTGTAGATTATTGTGGTGGAGCATGGCTAACTGTCTGCCTGTATACAGCGGTGCAGGCCTGGATTGGGTGGTCCCCGGGAGCAGCCCTCCCCCCCACCTGGGCCGTTCCTTGGACAAGGGCCTTACTCCTTTTACCGACAGGTAGCCATCCAGATAGCGCCTCATAGACTTATCATTTCTGTCATTAATTCATCCTTGTCCCAGGTCTTATGAATAAGTCATTCTTAGTTTTTCAGTTGGCTTTTTTAGTTTTCTCTTGGTTTATGTATTCATCATCAACATTTTACTCAAAAAGATGGTGTGGTGTCATCTAGAGCAGAGGTTTTCAAAACGTTAGATGGGCGTTCAGTGTGCTGCAGATTTTTTTTATCCTCTGGAGCAGAGAGAGGAGCTGTGGATTATTGTTATTGATATCGTACAGTAACAAAGTATTTGTACATTAAAAAGTAATACTTTATTACTTTAATTCAAACTGTATTCCCTTCTTATCATGTAGCCTACACTTCTTCCTTTCATTGATACATTTAAATCACCTGACTACAGCATATAACATACCTGCTGCAACCCTGTGCTGCTGCTGCTTCTCTCTGCCTCATCCTCTATTGCTGGAGGCAGCTCCACCTCATCTGATCTCTGATATGAAAGCAATCGTGTTATGATCATATTGAGCTATTGGTGTGAGTCTAAAATTAAACAAGCAGTCTGCTTGTCATACATTGCTGACAATACATTTTAAGTGGCAATTTGTTGAGTCACTGCCGCTAAATGCCGGTAGCATCAAGGGGAGCCCCGCCCTTCAGAAACAGAGCGGAGGGAGAATGTGAATACGCAAGGCTGTGGAAACTGAAACATGCACATTGGATAAATAACATAGGCGTTTAGTTTATTTAATAAAAGAGCACATGTTCAATGTGAAAAGTGACCGTAGATAGATTACTTCAGTTGCAATTTGGTGATATATATATATATATTTATATATATATCTTTATTTAAAAAAAAATGTTTTATTATTTAAAAAAATATATATATATATATACAAAAAACAAAAAAACACCTTGAATTTCAGGCAGGGCGCGGGGCTCCGTTGGCAGGGCGCAGCGTCCCGCCAGGACAATGGTAGGGGAAACACTGGCGTTCACACACGGGG